>NC_056475.1:23540618-23767237 GCF_008729295.1 Plectropomus leopardus
CTGCCAGGTTGACGCATGTTATGCCGCACAGTCTGACTGAGGGGGCGTGTTCGGGGGGGGGTGTTTGATGTTAACGCATACCCTTTATTACCATCTGGTGTCTCTTGATTTGAAAATAAGAATCCAGCCAAATTGCAACATCTTTGACCAGATCAACTAGAACTTTATTATCTCAGGGTGCAGCTATCACGCTCTGAAAAACAGGCACTTGGGAACACTTGCACACTGCAGAGGCCAGAAAAAAAGACCGAACACTTACTTCATCGACAGCATTAGTTAAACATTTCATTTCCTCTTGCTCAGAGTCATCTGAGCATCTAAGCCAACACAATTTTCCAATGCAAATACTAAAACTGTCAAAATAAAGTATGTAATATAAGTATGATGTAAAATTTGCAGTAGGAACAGAATCTGATGGGCCACAGAATACAGTGTAACACCTGTTATCACATATTTAGACGTTTTCTTGTTATTATCAGATATTAAGTCAAAACTATGAGATACAGTTTCTCATTTGATTTTATTTAGTTTTCTGGAAAGTAACAAACTTACATACAGTTCTACTACAGTTGACACTTACATATGCATTGTGGAACTGCTCAATAAATATTAAGCATATATTTATGATTGTTTTGTATAGCAGTGGTGTATTAAAATAAACAATTTGAATGAATCGAGTTCAACTTTTCAACTTCAGGATTATTTAATTTTAGAAAAAACTCAAGTACATCATGGTAAGTAGATATAACTTGGTCCTGTGTGAATCAGTTTCTCTCCTTAGACAAGTGAGCTCAAACCGTTGGCTGCAAAACTCAAACATTTGCACTTTATTTCATCCAACTATACTATCTCCTTATAATAAGCAGATATCGTGGAGCTTCTCAAGAAGATGCTCCATCTGGACACCCAGTCTTCTTCTGGAGGATCCTTTTATCACCATGAGTGACCTCACTGAAAACTATCCCGACAACTTCTAGTAAGTCTACATTAAAATGCTGAGTGTTGGGGAGCTCAGTGGCTCACCTGGTGGAGCAGGCGCCCCATATGGAGGGGCTTTGTCCTTGCACAGTTGTTGTGGATTTGATTCCAGCCTCTGCCCTTTGCTGCATGTCATCGCCTCTTTCTCCCCCATTTCATTCTAAAACTATCCTGTCAAATACAGGCAAAAGGCCAAAAAAATTATTTTAAAAAATGCAAAATGTTGAAAATCTGTGCTGGTGCCCATAGACGAATGTTGATTTAACAATTAATGTATTTTTTTCAGTACAAAATCAGCCTGTGAGATGATGGAAGTCTATCTGGATCAGAGTCCAAGCTCCAATGACATGGACCAGGAGCAGCAGCCCTCCACCAGCACAGCCAGCACCACAAGCTCGGACCGGCACAGCATCCTTGAGGCTCCTGCTTGGCAAAGTCACCAGGAGCATCCCCTGGTACTGGAGATCTCATCGGCCGTCTCCAGAGGCCTCTTGATCCAAGTGAACCAGAGTTCACCAAAGCAACTCAGCTCACCTGTTCATAGCCAGAGTGTGTCACCAGAGCAGCAGAAGGCCAGCACCACTCAGGCTCTGTCCTACACAGGTACAATTAGACCTGTGAGGAAAATGACGAGGAACTTTTCTGAAGCCTCACTGGGTGGTCACAGGTCCAAAGAGGTTCCAGCTGAGGCTTCATCAAGCAAGGCCACAGCTGAGCCTCAGAGGAAAAAGACATGGGCCACTTTTGAACACATGACGACTCTCTGAAAAATAAGATATTGAAGATGAGTCCACTCAGAGAATCAGAAGAGGCTCCAACTGTAGCTCCGTCCACTGAGGCCAAAATAAAACGTCAGAGGAAAAGGACGTGGGCCACTTTTGTAGCTTCACACCCTGGGATAAGTTACAGCTCACCAGAGGTAAAGAAGAGAAAGATGAGCCAAATCAATGAGTCAGGGAAGGATACAACGGATGAGATGGAGACGCAAGCAAAAAGTAAGCTCTTCTATGACTTTCTGATTAGTGGGGTCTCAGTTCAACCATGTCCTGTTTAAAAAAAAATCCCATTTGTGGTATGTTTTATACATTTTTTAAAAAACTTTTTCTTCTGACAGAGAAGCGCTGCAACTCTGACCAGGCATCATCGAGTCAGGCTGAGAGTCCAGAGATCAACAACAAGTAAATGTTATGTTAATTCCCTGTTTTGATGAGATTGTGCTGTTACTGTAGGATATGAGATATTAAAACAGGCATGATCTTTGCAGAAACCCAGATGGCTCATCTAAAAAAAACTAAGTCGAGAAAAAGAAAAAAAATCCTCTCTGGTGAAGGTGCTCCACACCAGATCTCTGAAGAAAAGAACCACAGAGGACAAGTGAGGACCACTGAGGACCACGGAGGACAGCGAAGCACCATGGAGGACCATGACAACAACAGAGAGCAACGGACAGCAACAGAAAACGTGGAAGGAACGGGAGAACCATAACAACAACGCGGGGTAATGGAAAACGTGGGATGACCACAGAGGTCCACGACGACAACTGAGGGTGATGGACGGTGACGGACAACACAGGAGGACTGTGGAGGACAACGGAGGACAACGACCTGATCGATGGCCCACATTGACATCAGGTCGTCAGGTTTGTAGGTCATTAGTAACGCCTGTTAGGTGGAACATGAATTACAAAATGGGTACGATTTTTTTAGCTTCTACCCAAAATGGTGATGAAGGTTCTCAGTCTTCCAAGTCATGGTAATTCTAGGTGCCGTATCATAGACTACTGAACTTGCTTGAGTTTCTTGAAGTATTTCGCCTCTCATCCATGCACCTCCTTCAGTTCAACAGACTCGTTGGGAGTCTCAGGCTTTGAACCCTGTTTGGATGTGAATCCTTACAAGGTTGTTGAGGTCACATGTGAGCTCTGACTTTCAGAGTCACATCTGAGTCGCTGACCCAAACGGCCATCAGGTGGGTCTTTAGCGTTAGATGGATCCAGGTGTGAATGGGTGTGAAGCAGTCTGGGGGGAGCTCAGGACTGCATTATAAGTGGGTGATAAGTGAGGTCGTAGGCCACCTCTTCTGTTTGATGATAGTAGTTCCAGTTTGGCGAAGACGGCCTCTTTCACGCCTCTTTCAAACCATCCCTCTTCTCTGGCCAAGATGTGTACGTTGCTTGCTGTCCTTGGAGGAGTGTCTCCTGTCCTCCAGGTGTACATGGACAGCTGAGTCTTGACCTGAGGTGCTGGCTCTCCCAATCAGTCTGTTAGAACTGAACAAGATGCTCAAATGAGAGGCATAAGGTCTTCAAGAAATTCAAGCAAGTCAAGCTGCCTGTGATATAGCATCTAGAACTGTTATCCAAAAGGAGACGAGGAGATACTGGTAAGTACTTTCCCTCTTTTTTCCTTACTTGAGGGCAATGTAGCCATCTCTTGGGTATAACTTTTTTAAATTGTATTTATTACTTTCAGTTTCTATTCTCTGTAGTTAGTGGCATTTAATTTCACCTCTTGCTACATAGTATCAGCTCAGTCAATGTTGAGATAGAACAGGACAGAAGCTAAATTGTTCAGGCGTTACTCTTGGCATGTATATATTGTTTTTATGTTTGTTTATCTGTTTGTTTTTTATATGTATTTGGGCTGCACGGTGGTGCAGTGATTAGCACTGTCACCTCACAGCAACAGGGTTCTGGATTTGAATCCTCCTGTGTGGAGTTTGCATGTTCTCCTCGTGTCAGCGTGGGTTTTCTCTGGGAGCTCCGGTTTCCTCCCACTGACCAAAGACATGCAGATTAGGTTAATTGGAGACTCTAAATTGCCCGTTTGTATGACTGTGAGTGTGAACGGTTGTCTGTCTTTATGTGTCAGCCCTGTGATAGTGAATGATGAATTGATCAAATATAAAATAATAATAAATTAATAAAATTATTAACTGAATGTAATGCTTTGTTTTTCCATTATTTAATGTCTCTTTTTACATTACATCTCGCCATTTGTATCCTGCTGAATGGTTTACAATTGTGTCAAATTCAAATAAAATATACCTATATAATTTAGAGAGTCTAAAGAATTTAAAGAAACACAGTGAGAACAAAAATAGACCAGGTCTCACAGAAATGATAGGAGCCAGGATTCACTTTCCTTGTTGGGAGTTATTTGGCAAGAATGCCTTTCCGCTATGTGACGTCTAACATCTCTACCGATGTCCAAAACACAAAAGAAAAGCTGAAAGCACATATTGTGCTGGGTTAAAGACTGTTGGCCAATGAATCCTCCATCACTGATCAAACTAACACGATTATTTTGTGTTACTTTACAAAATTATGTTGTTGTTGTCTAAATTGAAATTAACAATTAAAAAAATGACATTGCATTAAATCACAAATTAGTTTAAAAGGTTTTGCTTTACTTGTGTGAAGATTCTCATCTATTGTAATGCACAAGAATGGAACACAGGCAGTTGTGTAGAGTGACCAGACCTCTGGAAAAATTTGGAACAGCTCTGAATAACTACCAGTTGTCCTATATCGGGAATCCTGTACTGTTTGTCCGAAAAAAATAACCATTGTAGAGAATTGGCAAATACATCATGGCACAATGCACTGGGGGCTTACTTTCGGACACGCCTCTCCAAGGGAGACAGAAAACAATGGACCAGTCCCAGAGCAAGTGCAACACACCCCACTGAGAGCAGCAGAAAAAGGAAGAAAATGAGGACTACTTTATAAAATTGACAGAGCCTTGAGCTGCATGAATACAAGGAGTGGTTGGGCGATTTGCGGAGTGAGCGCCTACACTTTGTAACAATTGAGAAATTAAAAATCTCTTGAGGCCCACCTTCAGTTTATGATATGATACAAATATTGTCCACGCAAGGGAAATTTTTCTTGAACTCAGTGCTGCACAGATAATGTCTCCACACTTACAACAGAAACAATTATCACACAATGACATTAAAAACACAACCGCCTGAACAGAAACAACACCAGATATGCAACTGCACAAAGTCACAGTTTCACTCATATACAAATTCACACATTGTACACACCATCTATTGCACTGACCCAGTAATAAAAACAAGTATTGCACTCACCCACTAATAAAAACACCATGAGACTTTATAACACAATTTCTCAGGCAGCATTGTTTAAAAGTTTTACTGAGGAAGGAACAAAGGAGTTTTTAAAACAATTGAGTTTGCAATGCTAACTTCTGGCTCTTAAATGCAATGGGAATGAGTACGATTGCCATTCACACCAAATGACTCTACAGTAGACACAGGTTCTTATCGCCTCCAGCTCCGATCAGCTTTGATGGGAACGAGACACCTGAGTGAACGCACTAATTTCAGCTCCTTAAAGGAGTAGCAGTCTCTGGTGAATGTCTCTGTGATGTGGGTCACCACACAGCCCCCCCCCCCAGAATTCACCATAATAAAAATTGCAAAACAGCTAAGTGTAAGTGCAATGCTATACTATGTCATATTTTTTACTATTTTAGGACGCCGAACTTCACTATGTCATTTTTTATGATTTTGGAATGAGATACTATACTATGTCATTTTTTTTTTGTTGTTGTTGTTTTTTTGGACGCCACACTGTACTATTATTTTTTTGTATTTTTAGTATTTATACTATTAGTATTTGTATAATATTGGCTTACTACAACTATTTGATATATACGTAATTATTTGACATGCCTCGCCCATTTTGCACCACTGTTTCCCACTTCGTAAACAACAAACAGTCCCTAAATTTATGTAAATAGTTAGAACTGAAAGTGGCGATGAGTTCTTAAAATATACGGAAACTGTCTTAAAAAGGTCTTACTTGAGGATTCCTGTGTCCACATTAGATGGCAGTCATGTCCTCCTTCTAATCATTCAGCTGCACCTCCATCCATTCACTTTCACAGCTACCTACAGAAAATAACAGGTTCAGTGGATGAATTGTTATTGCACATTTTTATTAGTCTCAAGATACAGTCTTCCAATAAGACCTCTAAGCAAAAAATTTCACCTCTAAAACATCAACTACCTCCAACATCGCAGCAGAATAAGGAGAACATTCTTCAAGTGCTGTAAAACCACAGCAAGTACTAGAGCGCAGCTGTTTGCTTTTATGGTGTTGTGTCTCTCAGTAGCAATGACCAGCCTTTTGAGATTGTTACAAGATTTCAAAACAAGAGTTTACAGAGGGGACTCCAAAACAGCTGACAGAGTGAAGCAAAACATTATTAGCTCCAAAGCCCGCTGTAAATCCTCTCCTGGCAAAACACAGTGGAGATGAAAATAGTGAAGATTAAGATAGTGAGGAAAAGCAGAGACAATTTCTACCTCAGAATGCAAAAAAAGAAAAGAAAAGGCAAAACCTCACATTTAACAAGCTAGTGAATGTTTGACATTACTGCATAATCAAAAACTCCAACAATGCATTGATTATCAGAATGTTTGTTGATTATTTTTTTCTGGACAAGCAGTAGCCATTAGAACAAGCTACCTGCACATTTTAAAAGGATGATTCAACCTGGTTACATGAGATACTTATCCAAAGTCAGTGCATGACCTTTAACAGATTAGCCGTTAGGAGAGGCAGGATTGTGTACTACCACGGAAGCTAAGTGATGTACTGCTATGGACTGTGTCAGCAACGAGCGTATTTTAAACAGTATCAGGGGCAACATTTAGCGTACCTGTTTGAGTCCTTGCAGCAGCCCAGGTAGGATTCCAACCTGTGGCCCTTTACTGCACATCTTTCGCCTCTCTCTCCTCTCCTATCGATCTTCAGCTGCTCTATAATAAATGCAATAAGAGAAGAAAAAAATAAGCTTTATAAAATAAATAAACAACAGTTTAAATGTAGGCTATTGTTTTTTTATTTTCAGTGGTTTACCTTACGGCCACAGCGATTTCCAGCAGGAAACTGAAGCAGTTACGACACTGGTTTCAACGCCAGACTCCAATGAGAAATAAAAATACTGCCATGTGGTTGCATTCCTCTGTGCACCAGTCAAATTGCACTTACGATTTTCATCCATGTCTGTGAAAACATGGACGGCTCACACACATAAACCCCATGGCAGCAAAGAAGATCTATACAATCAGCACAGTTTTAAGATTAGTGTCACTAGCACAGTATCAGACGGAGGATTTGGGGAGTCATCCTAGGGATAGGAATAAAGTGATAATGGCTCACCTGTATATATTTTGCCAGTGAGATATTGATGTTGGTCCTTTAGGCTGAAATTGAAGAGTTATTTCCCTCTTCTTGTTTACCTTACCCCTATGCAGTGGAAGGATCCAATTAAGGTGGGGCCAGGAGGGGTTATTAGAGCCACCTGGGCATTGACAGGGGATGATGATTTGTTTGAGGCAGCTTTGCCAAGAGGCTGTGTTTTTTCTTTTTCAGATGGTTTTGCCTCAGTTGTTTTTTTGCTAAGTAAACCTCAGGACTTTGGCTCTTCTGTTTCCAATGCAAGTTTTTGTTAATAAATCACTGCCTTTTTTCCATGGACTTCTGCCTCCTGAGCTTCTTTGACACACCATCTGGTCCACCTAACTCTAGAGCCAGCAAGCCACACCAAAAATCCCACATTTTTGTAGTGATGCTGCTTATAAGCCTACAATTGGCGGCAGTGGTGGGATTTTTTTGTCATCACTGATGCTTGAAGATGCTTGAAGAAACCCTAAAAGTGTTTTGGAAGAACATTTTGATGTCACAGTTGACCTTTTACCTCTTGGATATTAAATGTCATAACTTTATCATTATATCCTATTAGACATTTGCGTGAAATTTAAGCATATGAATTCCTGAATTATGGCCAAAAACATGTTTTATGGGGTCACCGTGATCTTGATGTTTGACCACAAAATTCTAATCAGTTCATCCTTGAGTCCACTCATAGTTGTGCCAAATTTGAAGAATTCCCTAAAGGTGTCGATGAGACAATGTGTCTACAAGAATTAGATGGATGCAAGGTCACAGTGACCCTTACCTTTGTCTTATGACCACCAACATCCAGGTAGTTAATCCTTAAGCCCAAGTGAATATTTGTGCCAAATTTGAATAAATTCCCTAAAGATTTTCTTGGAATATTTAGTTCACAAGACTGAGACAGACAAGGTCACAGGAACCTTGACCTTTTACATACGTATGACCACCAAAATGTAATCAGTTCATCTCTGAGACCAAATGGATGTTAATGCTAAATTAGAAGAAATAATGCCTCCGGCTGCGGCTACTGCCGGCACAGAGGGATAAAAACAGTCATTTGATATCATTCAACACAGAAACTTCTGGTCTACCGCTCCTGCGATTGTTTGTTATTGTGTGACTTTGCTGTTTGAAAGGATTAGTTCTGATTCACCAGAGTCATACAAAAATAATAACTTAACGAAGCGCTGGTAACACAGCAACCCCCGTTTTCAAATCAATGAAGTCTGGTGGTTTTGACAAGACAATAGATGAGGAACTAAAGCCATTAACTGTTTCCCTTTCAGAACAGGATGTCTGAAAGTGAGGTAAGGCAATGAAAATACTCTCAATTTAGCGTACACTTAAACTACTGGAATCTTTTTTAGGTGGCTAGAATACATTTTGCTGCTTAGCTTCTGTGTCAGACTCTAGCCTGCTTCTCCGGACAGGGGGCACGCCAGCTGACATCTACGTTAGGTAACACACCAACTTTGAATATGTACCTCATACATGCCCACTTTAAAAAATGAAAGCTTAATTTCCGGTCTCTCCCCTTGCATGGAATAAGATTGTCAGTGAATCAATACTGAAATAAAAGAAAGTCTTGTGCTTAGTGAGATTTTAAGACACGAGTGCAATTGAATTAATTACAAACAGAGTGCTGCTCTGACATTACATCTTTCATTGTCTACTGAACAAAGACATAACATATGCATTCATTCTGTTACAATAATTCACAAGTAGGCTTACATTATGTTTTTTTTTTTTAAATATCAAAAACACCACAAAACTAGTCTTTGCCAGACATTCATTATTGTAAAACTATGTCAATTATTTAACATTTACAAACAGTAAAAAGTATTTTCAGGTAGACATTAATTATAATAATTATACAGCCATTTAAAAAAAAAGCCTTGCCCAGATCCCTTTGATGGAACATTTAGTCCTGAATTACTTATCCGAGGGTGTCCAAATTGCTGTTTTCCTAATTTTCGCATATAAGGACAGAGGAGCAGCAAGTACAAAGGACTATAGAATATACAACTTAGTTGCTATATCAAGCACGCAAATACAGTGTTTGTACGTGTGTGTATATAATGTGCTGCTTCTGTCCTGATCAGAGTGAAAATGTTCCACCAAAGAGAAACAAGAAACAATACAAACATCGATTGTCGTACCTAAACGTGAAGTAATACAACTAACCTGCACTCAAAGTCATCAAAGTTTGTGACACTTATAGAAGTATATTATATATTAGATTTCATAGTAATAAGACCTCTAAAAATACTGTAACGCTAGTTTAATCTCTTTACGTACATTAAGCTGTACCAATACTTGCTCATAAGTACTTAAGCAAAAATTGTCAAAATATCATCACAATAATGTGCATTTTTATATCAATGTTTATATTCTTAAAGTCTACAGACACATACATGGTGTCCTTTATGGCAGGACTAAAGTACCTCAGTGTCTGTTCAGAGGTTCTTTGCTGTAATTCAGTGCTACATTTGAACGCATGTAAATATTTCTACACTAATGCTAGGTTGTACATTCAAAACATACAAGGGTGTTCAAACCTAAGGCCAGCAGACAATATTAATTTGTTTTTTTAAAATCTTGAACAATAGGTCCAAGCATTACATTGCAGATTTAAGTACCATTTTTTAACATATGTGAAATCTACAAACAAAAGAAAAAAGTTTTTACTTTCTATCTAAAAATGTCTATATAGGTGAGATGGCCTCTAAAACCATGTCAAATATATATTAAAACACAAATATATATAAAGTCCTCCTGGTAATTTCTTATTTTGTTTCTTTAATAAACAGAACAATTTTCACAACAGGAACTACGGTTAGATTTTTTTCACACATCCTGGTCCCTGACTTTTTCTCGAGTTAACTGATTCTGTATTTTGACGCAGGATTTTTACTGGGTAGTCTCATTTCCCCTACTGTAAATCACAACTGCAGCTTCCTGCGACCTCTATATATCCAACTCAAACTGTTAAATTATGTTGCCGGAGACAAACACTTTAGAACTCTCCTCACCAACAGACACCGAAGGGGAGATACCAGCCCAGTCGCTAGAAGAAAATGTCGACATTGTAAATTTCTACAAACCACAAATATGTTACATTTGCAAGTTTCATACTTATCATATCACAGGGAGTGGCCTGAGGTGGCATGGGCCCCCCCTGAAAAATGACTGGCCACCCCAGGTGCCCCCTCTAAAGATGAGCTATCTGCCAGTCAGTTTGCGCTGTTTGACAACAAGTGAAATGAACTTTCGTTTTAGGTGCAATTCAGCCTTAAACTAACCTATAAATAGAAATGTAAGACAACCCGGTAAACAAAAGTCTGAACACACCATTATCATATTGATGTTTTGAAAGTGAAGTTGAATATGAGCTGACTTTGTCATCTGGAGGTGGAGGACAGGCAAGATGCCTGCCAAGTGCCAGACCACTGTTCGAAGAGCGAAACTGGTTGTTTTTGAGTGAGAAATCTGTTCCCAGCTTTAAAGGTACCAAACATTGGTGGTTTTAGGGGCCCGGTACCTTGTTTCCAGTGGAGATATTGGCATTAAAAGCGGTTGTTTTTCATTGAGACATCTCTGTGTTTCCAGCTGTAACTGTACAAGGTAACTTTATTGTCATTTTTTTATACGTAGTTCAAGAAGAAATTAAATTTTAGGGTGATTTTAATTTTAATTGCACTCCCAAAACTGGGCATTTTAGGTTAAATGATCTTTCCCTATCATAACCGAGTATTTCTTTGTACTTAAACCTAACCACGTGTTAATCACAATGATGTTGAAAGGTAAAGTTTCAATGTCAAAGTTTCAATTCACATTATCTATCATCTATATTGCATCTACCTGTCCTGGAAGAGGGGTCCCTTTTTTAGTGCTCTTCCTGAGGTTTGTTAACTTTTTTTTTGTCCTTGAACACTCACCTTTTTTTTTCTGTGAGGGTCCAAGGACAGAGGGTGGCATGTTGTAAAGCCATCTGAGACAAATTCTGATTTGTGATATTGGGCTATATAAATAAAATGAAATCGAACTGATTTGAAATGTAATTTAACTGTAGTCTTGAAAAACAAACAATGCCAACATTTTTTTCTGGTGATTGGTTTGTACACATTTTCTATCATAAATAACTTTGATTGCTGTGTTGTTGATAATATCATCTAAGTAATGACTCTCATTTATCTGCTAAGCTGCAGCAGCTTGCAGAACACAAATGTTAAAAATATAAATAAATAAATTTAAACACATGAAAAGAGATGCGGTGACAGGAAGAAACCGTCTTTTTCAATTATTGCAAATCTAAACTTCAGCTTTTTGCTTTGATGAAATAGTGATGACTCATCATTCATTCAAAAAACATGTTACCAAGCAGAGGCAGTTGAGATTTGGAGTGTTAGCTAGTTGGTTATGCTAACTTGGCTGAGTTTTTAGCAGGAATTCATTGCTTCCAAAACTGAAAATTATTTGTTTTAAAGAAAGTTCGTAGAAAAGGGCGTGAGATTAATTGTTGTACATTCAAATATGATTAAATATAATAGTTGTTATGGGGTGGAAACTGGTCTTTTTGCTCAATTAATGTATCTAATTGCCATCAGTCATTTTTGTCACCTCTTGTTTCAAATTGTTATTAAAGGCCCAACCAGCCTGCTGTTTCCATCTGCCATGTCATTCAATATTTTGGTAAATCATCCCATTTGATACTTGAAAGACTTTTCAAACACTGCACTGCACGAAAAGGAAAAAAAAAAAACATTGTGCTATCTATAAAAGACTTCAGTGTGTTTGTATAATTGCATTGCGGACAGTTTCCCCCTAGCGAGTCCTACTGAGGCGCACAGAAATGCTGACAAGGAACACAACAACACTGTCACTCTTTTTTGGCTTCAGGAAAGAGGACATGTGGTAGAAAGGTAGGTACTCATCATGCTGTCTGACGGGGTTGACCTTTGACCTTAAGGCCTCACATCTGCCCGAAAAAGATGGAGCAGAGCAGGAAGATGGCATAGAGAAACAAGAGGCCCAGACCCAGCCGGCGATCCAGCCTCCAGTGGTTCAGATGAACACTTGTCACCTGAAAACAGAGACTGCAGTGATTAAGAGGCAAAACTATTTCTCAAGAATACTTTCTTTTTACAATGTGAGCATTCAACAACGGGCAGCATGAGCCACCATGGGACCTTGTTTCGGAACATGTGTCTGTCAATTTAAAAGTCCACATGGACGTTTGAGCAATTTCCCTCAAGGTGTTTTTTAACTATCGCATTCATGAGATTGGGACGTAAGCAGAGGCATAGAGACTACACACCGAAATGTTACATAAATGACATCAAAACTTTGGTAATGAATGTTGTATGAGACAAGAGATGGAGTTTCACACAAGACTAAATGAAACTACGACAAACCCACAACAAACTGCGACTTTTTTGACTTGCAAAATTATCTTTTAAATTGACAAATATCATATGTGATTCATGGCAAAATTCAGACAACAAACAGTTTTTTCAATAATTTCCGACCTCAAATATAAGGCAAGTAATTTTAAAAATGGTTTTCCGGTTTTGCTTTTCACTCTAAACAAGTGACCAGGAAGACATGTGGGTCAAACATAAAATCTTAAGGTTTCAAGCAGGTATATTTTCACTGCAAGACAAACACTTTTTTCATGTTTAGTTATTTTCTCAAACCACAGTGACATTCCATTACGTCTTGAATTTTATCTAAATCTATCTATACTGATAATTAAACTTGTTTCCTCACCGTCAGGAACACAGATGCCAGCAGCAGGATGACAGAATACACCAGTCCTTTATTATTTATGGAGACCTATAAGGGGAAAAAGCAGGTTTCACAATTTTTTGGCCATCTAACAGAAGACAGAACCCCAAATCTTTGTTTAGCCCTCTCACACACATGCAGACATCAGTGAATCACAGCTAAAAGGAGAAAGAGATTGTTATTGTAGGTAGATGAAGTATATGCATACTGATGATCCGTGGTCAACCACAAGGGTACGCAAAGCCCAGGGGAAACCCAAACCCAGCAGGATGTCAAAGATATTGCTGCCTATGGAGTTAGACACCGCCATGTCCCCCATGCCTGAAAAAAAGACGGGAAAAGTGACAGAAAAAATGCTGAATTGAAGCACTCGCACCACGAAGAGAGAACAGGCAAAAAGATTTGAAGATTCAGAATAACAAGCCTTGTATGCTTTTTACCTTGTCGAGCTACAATCAAACTTGCCATGCAGTCTGGCACGCTGGTCCCCGCCGCCAGGAAGGTTATACCCATGATGTAGTCTGGGATGTCTAGTGTGAAGCTGATGATGGTGACCTGATGGAAACATGAGGATACGTGAGAGTTAAGGAAACAACACAAAGGAAGCAATTTAAGGTGGTGTCTTTAAATAACTATCACTCTCTTTCCTGTTAAACCTTACAACTGGTCTTTGTTCTGTAATAAACTTCTATGCATACCAATCCATAGATAATAAAGACTATTTGCTGTTTCAGAACTTTCTTCATTGCATTAAGTTTTGCCTCTTACCATCCACACCATGAGGTAGGAGAAGACAGCGATCCACAGGGTGGAGGCCACAAAGGTGACCATGAACCAGCGGTGCCAGCGTGGCAGAATACAGTTAGGCACAGTGCAGTAGAGTAGGATGCCCAGAGGCCACGTGATCACCCACTTCACCCGCGCACAGCAGCTACCTGTGAGGTAGTCAAGACAATCAAGTATTTCAAGGACTTCTGTCACCCAGGGTCTAGCTAGAACATCAAAAACTGGAACTAGTGCCTTGCAGTTGTATACCTCCATGTTACCGGTCAAGTTGCACTTACAGTTTACTGTCCAAACTCATATGTAGCCATGAAATTTGACAATGCTTCAAAAGTTGCTGCAAAGAAGCTACATATTCTAAAATGTGGATGCTTCAAACCATTAACTTGGCAGCACAGGAGATCTTTACTATCAGCACAATTTTAAGATGAACACCCAAGATTGGTGTCACCAATTCAGAATCTGTCCAAATGTCTCCCCTTCTGTTCCTGAGATATGAGGTTAAATAGTGGCCAGAAAAATGTTTTGCACAAATGTTTATGTCACAGTGAAGCTGACATTTGATCTTTATGGATATAAAAACATCATCATAACGTAATTTTATTCTGTAAGATATTTATGTGAAATTTTGTCCCAATTAGCCTAAGGATTTTTGAGTTATGGCCAAAAACGTGTTTTGTGAGGTCACAGTGACCTTGGCCTTTGACCACCAAAATCTAATCAGGTTGTCACTGAGTCCAAGTAGACATTTGTGCTAAATTTGTAGAAATTCCCTCAAGACCTTCTTCAGATATAGCGTTCATGACAATGAGAAAAGGGTGAGGTCACAGTGACCTTGACCCTTGACCACCGAAATCTTATCAGTTCATCATTGACTTCAAGTGGATGTTGGTGCGGCTATACGGTTGTAAAGAAAATCCAGGAAAATCATGCCCCTGGATATGGCTGTGGCCACCGTGGTGGCATAGAAACAACAAAAACAAAAACATCAAATATACTAATCATTGCTGGTTAAATCTTTCTTCCACTTGATGGCTCTCAGCAGTTTGTGTTGGATCTTCCTCACCTGGTATGCGCATGGGACTGAAAATCCCATCGTCATCCTCCTCCTCCTCTGCCTGGCCTGCCTCAGCCCCTGTCTTGTCCCCTGACTCTGCATCTCCTACCCCTGCTCTCCTGCCTCCGTTCTCCAGACTGCAGGAACCCGTCCTCTTCAGACTGTTGTTGGCTGATCCCCTTCGTGACCCGGGGCCGGCCTCGCCGTCCCGCTGGTTCTTCGTAGTCCGGATCAGCCTCTGTCTCTGTAACAGGAGGAGAGTGGTACGTTTTATGTTGTAGAGCTCAGAGAGGAATGTGTTGTAATGTGTGTTACATGTGTGTCAAATACCTCACTGATGAGCATGCGTCCTGCCATGGAGAGCCTGGTGCGAGGGGAGAAATGGGGGGTGATCATGATGCGCAGGCCAGCCTCGGAGAAGGACAGCTTGTGGGGGTTGAGGATGAGAAGCTCATCCACCATGATGACTGGAGAAGCCTCCTGACTGTGGGCTTGGCCTGTGAAAAGGTCATTGTCGATTAAACACATGACAAAAACATTCCTTTTATATACATGCCAGTTTTTAAGAGAACAGACACAAAGAAGAGAAGATTATCCAAACATCTCCTGACCTTTGTTGAGCAGCACCATGGAGGTGTTGCAAGCAGAGGCATCCTCTCCCATCTTGTCATCTCTGTGGTTTTCTGATCTGATGCAGCACGGCCCGGAGCTCCTTAACTGACGCGTCACAAACGTCAGAGCCTGGGAGTTGAACCTGCAACCAAACAGACATCATTTGCCAACATTCATATATATCATAAACAGGGTTTGTCCTCATTCAGAATTCGTGAGGGGATGATGACTGTTTGGTTACTTACTTCATGATTATAATGTAGATTCCATACATGGTCATGAGGAGTAAGGACTCCCACCTGCAGACCGAGGAGCACATTTGTGTTAGTCTGGTCTACCACAAAGTTATACAGTTAGTGTGTGCAACTGAACCTCCATTAAAACTTTAACATCAAATGTATCATAGATAAAATAGAAAGGTATCCATCAGTGTTGCCTTAAAGCTGGAGTGCAGAATTTGCACCACAGCTTCATCTGATCAAACACAGTCCTGATGAGGCATATTGGTTAAGTTTTTTAATGTAATAATTAAATAAAACTTTTTTTCTGAACTTTAACTGTGATTGCTGCTCATTTAGTCAGGAGCACTAAAACTTACAGAGGAATACTTCACAACACAAGTCTATTTTTCTCAAAATGCACTTCAACAACTGAAGTCATGCAAACAGCTGATCCACTAAGCCTGGATAGACACTACATGACCACTGCTACATGTGTTCAGACTCATTTCTCAGATATTCAGAGCATGCATCGAGCTGAGACACAAATCTGACAACAGTGGTGGACCTGTGGTGAGGCCAAATGCACGAGGACAGCTTTGGCTTGGCACACTGCGATTCAATAAACAGCCTGCCATAGTATATCACTATTTGAACCCACATTAAAGCCATGAATAAATCTGCTCTTTCATTAAGGCCCCGGACACATACAACAATGGAAAGTCGTTTATTCCTAACAAAAGGCTTCAGTGACAGAACTGAAAACAGTCAGGACAGGCAGCTAAGATGCTAAGAGAGCATCAAGAGCACTACACGAGCCTGTTGAGAAGGAAAAGCTACACAAAAGAAATCAATCTAACAGCTAAGCTCCAAATCATTGGTCATTTGTGAAGTGGCTGCCACTGATGACAGAAACCCCCTCCAACCAAATTAAACAAATGAAAAAGTAATTTTGCAACAGATTTTAAACTGAGCTTGTTCCTTGTCACCTCAGCTGACTCCAAAATGAGCCGACTGGAATTACTATTCAAATGTTTCCTTATTGTTGAGTAGGAATCAGGAACCAAATCGATTTAACACAATCACTGACTGATGACACCCTCATCGTCATGATTGTAATAACAGTCATTTCAGGGAGAAGTTGTTAACACCAATCAGCGCGTGAGCAGAAAGAGATGAATCTGCAGATCTGTGTCGGTGTGAATACAGATACCTGCTGGAGGAGTGCTCCTATGTGATCATAAGAAAAGGACAAACAGAACTCACCAGACAACCGTGGCATCATAGATAACCTAAAGAGAGAAGAAATAGATTCTTGAAAACACAAAGAGTAGGTGAAACATATTGAAGGTAAAATTTGCCACTTTTTATGTGGATGTCCAATCAGTGTTGATGGTAGATGTAGTCGATTGAAGCAAAAGATTCCTCAGTGCGTGCTGTATTGACAGAGAAAGTCATTGCGCTCTTCACTTGTATTACAAAATAGCTAAAATAAGAGCGCAGAGAATTTTATGGATGAGGATACTTATTGTAGTTTTTTATGACTGACCTGGATATCCCGCCCTATTTATTCATGATGCATTGTAGCTACAAAAAGGCACAAAACTACCACAAAATCTTTGTGTTTTGCTCCTATGTACTAGAGGTGGTGGGGCCCTTTGCACATCAGTGCTCAGGTACCCACTGTCTCATAATCCACCCGTGCTGGCAAGATAATGCAAGTAGGAGAATTCAGCTTTCTATATTGCATGCACTGATGAATCTATTGCTTCAACTGACTTACATTAAAAAAACAACACATATTTATATTTCTATATGTAAAGCATCTTTGAAAAGTGCACATCTCACCATGATGAGCATCAGTACAGAGAGGATGTAGTAGGAGGAATCTCTAAAAAGGGACCACCACGTCAGAACCACCGTCTGCGGAGAAAAGTTAGAAACGTTAGTGTTCGTTCATTCAGGAACAACTGCATCCAATAGGTCAGACAAAGTTTTCCCTACCTGGCCTGCAAAGATCCCACTCAGGCCAATGATGACCAGGATGTTGAAGACGGCCGAGCCAACAATTGTGCCAACTCCAACGTCTCCTTTGGTGATGAAGACACCTGATGGTGGGTGACACAGAGAGACAGAGGGGGAGAGAGGAAGTCAGTTGTGTACATTTGGAATTAGGCTTTGTTTGGTTTCAGATTATATAAAATCCCTGCAGTCTGTCATCTCCTACGAGCTTCTGTGGGCTCTTATTTTATTTATTTATTTAGTTTCACAGAGAAACACGCATTCCAGCTCTGTATTTAGAGTTCATTTACCACTAATCTCCAAGAAAATACCTAAAAATCAGGAAAATCCCTTTTGAGTATTTGCATTAGACTCTACTGACATCTCCTGGAGGATTTTGGCACTCCAGAGGCTGGGAAGACCACTTCAAATTCCAGCATTTCTTCAATAGAATGTTAAGAAAAACTGAAAATGAATATCAGCATGCTTTTTCCCAATAACTGCCACAACTGTTACTTGGCCGTGATTGACTGAGCTGCTAACCAATGAGAGAGGTGAAAAGCTCTGGAGCAGAGCTTCCTGCAGCCATAAATGTCGCCCCGGCCACATCTTCACTGAGCTGCAGGTTCTGAAAGATTAAACACAAAGAAAAATCACACATAGATCTGTTAAAATAAGAATATGATTTCTTACGGGAAGGTTGGTGCTGTTTGCTCACCTCAGATATTTTCTCAAGGGAAGGGACAAAGTAGTCGTCACAGACGATGGCCAGAGCGTAGAACATGTAGATGGCCTGAACAGTTGAACAGACACGAGAACAGAGGGATACATGAGCACAGTGCCTTTGTTAAGTAGGTCTTGGTGTTTAATATGAAGTGATTTGGTTCCTGCTTCTGCAGATTTAAGGCAACATCATGTGAAATACTCACACAGAGTGCATGCAGACACACAGCCCCCTTCTTCCTCTGCTCCTTGGTAAAAATGTCCTCTGGAAACTCATGGATGGCTGTGAGGGGACAGACATGATGATATACATAGAGTTTGTTTTCTATGTTTGTTTTTCCACTCAAAAACAGCCAAATCCTGTGAGCTGCTGTCTGTTTGACATCAATTCACTGGGGAAAAAGCAAAAATACAGTGTACACAGTCTGCCAGGTAATTACAGTACTTTGATCAATCATATTTGATAACAAAGAATGCAAAATGTTTCCATTGTAGTAATACTTATCCATAGTAAGTGCATTACATACAGTAGATGTTGGTCATCACCTCCCCGTTTTGGAGAAGCAAGCAGGAGAAAAACCATGAAGGCTAAGCAATGTACTGCTGAGGACAGGGGCGGAGACAAAACAAATTTTAGCCACCCAAAAAAGTCCCACCTAATGAAAATCAATATTATTTAAAGCTAAGCTAAAATTAGATACTTTTACTGCTTTATCATACCGTCAAACAGCGATATCTGGTGGGGAACTAAAGCTGTTATATCACTCTTCAAAGCCAGACTCCATTGAAAGCAACAGTAAATAAACATCGCTGAACTCAAGAGCTGCTGCTCGACTGCTGCATAGTTTGTGTTAGTGTGTGGTTTTGGTAAATCCAAACTAACCTTTTTTATCATGCTAATCACACAATACCAAAAACAACCTCACTGATTGACACAGGGGTGGCACGGTGGCGTCGTGGTTAGCATTGTTGCCTCACAGCTGTGGTTCAATACCCAGTTAGAACAGGGTTCGGTCCGTGGGCGGGGGCCCTTCTGTGCAGAGTTTGCGTGTTCTCTCCAGGGTCTCCAGGTTCCTCCCACAGTCCAAAGACATGCAGGTCAGTTGACTCTAAATTGCCCTTAGGTTTGACTGTGAGCTGTCTGTTTGTGTCAGCCCTATGACAGTGGCAACCTGTCCAGGATGTACCCCTGATGACAGCTGTGACCCCGCGACCCTTACGAGGACAAGCGGTTACGGAAAATGAATGATTGAGCAGCAGTAGACCAGTAGCTCCTTTGTTGTGTGAGCCAAATGACTGTTTTTGTCATTGGAGTCTGGTGGCTTAAATGTGAGCAGAGATGCTATCTGATGGAATTGTAAAGCAGGGAAATTTAACAATATAGTATATATATATATATATATACTATAATATATACTAACACATTTTATAGTTTATTTAAGTTTGTAATAGATTTATTAAGTTTCTGTGTCAGTTATTCCTGTCTGCTTCTCCAAACTGTGGGTAGGCTGACTGAAATCTACTGTACTTAATACACTGACTATAGATAAGTACATCATTTCATCCTACTTAAAAAAATAAAAACTTTCCCTTTAAATTTAGAAAAGATAATTACACAGCTGTCTCACTTACTGACCTTTTGCTTCTGACATATCTTTTTACCATATGAAATACTGTATATTATAATGTGCTTTGTTTCTCTTTGATTTCTGGTGTAAAGTTAAAAACCTTCATCTTTCATGTATAACCATCTTAATTTCAAATTTCAAAATGAACTATAATATATAAATTAGTTGAAAATTAGCTATAGCTATAAACTCTGTGCAACCCATCGGTTTCCTACTCTGTATTGTAACTATGTTATATTGCATCCTCCCTGTCAAATAAATACATTCAAAAAACAGAATTCATCATTATCATTTTGTCATCTTCCTGAGCGTCTTTATTTTGGACCGCATTTCTTTCACACTTGGCACAAAACCACAACATCATCTTGTAAACGCTTATTGCCTTGCACTGAAGAGCGGTACAGGAAGTGAGGTGGAAGTGAAAGTGGCAGCTGCTTCCTGTCCTTCCTCGAGGGTAAAAGAAAAAAAAAAAGAGCTGTTAATGGCAGCCTAGCTTCCCTCTGTTCCCTTGATGTTACAAAAGAGAGCCTCGAGAGTGTGGTCCAGCTCCAATTTACAACTCAGAGGAGAGCTGAATGAATTCTAACTACTGGGGAGCATGGAGCTATTAATAGCTTTTCTGCTGTGTGAGACAACAGTGGGTCGACAAGCACACAATAAGCACAGAGCAGCCGTCACGATGCACCGCCGCTGCATGGAAACTGAACAACAGACTGCATGGATTAAAAGAGGGTCCCTTGTGATCAGGGAAATGAGATGTAATCTTTGACACTTCGGTGTCAGAGAGTGTTCCCTTGATGTTACAAAAGAGAGCCTCGAGAGTGTGGTCCAGCTCCAATTTACAACTCAGAGGAGAGCTGAATGAATTCTAACTACTGGGGAGCATGGAGCTATTAATAGCTTTTCTGCTGTGTGAGACAACAGTGGGTCGACAAGCACACAATAAGCACAGAGCAGCCGTCACGATGCACCGCCGCTGCATGGAAACTGAACAACAGACTGCATGGATTAAAAGAGGGTCCCTTGTGATCAGGGAAATGAGATGTAATCTTTGACACTTCGGTGTCAGAGAGTGAGAGGAGGAGGCCATATGGTCCTGAGGAGGGGGCAGCACTTTGACTAAGTTCAGTTAGAAAATGTAAATGTTTGTGCAGTACTGTTTACACACTTGTGTCAGTGCAAGAGCGAAGCGCAGCTTGCCTGGATGCTTATTCTGCCATAAACTTCTTCTTGTGCATCATTTTCAAAGCCCAGAGTTGAAGTGAGTTCCTGAAGGTTGGTCGTGTCTCTGTTTTCTGCTCTCTTAGACGAAAAAGCCTATTTTCTGTGTGCCAGCTGTTATTGCGGGGCAGGATTCATCCGTTAAATCATTGTGGCTTAGCATGTAAACTTTCTGTCATCTTATCGCACGAAAGAGGGAGCCTGAATGTGAAGCTGCACTTGAGCGGCCCTGTCAGGCTGATCGGCTGTTGGACATCTGTGCTCTCTCTGTGGCTTTATTTCTTTCACCTTCTTCTTCTTTGCTCTCTGTGTCCTAGAAGCCTTTCAGTCTCCTTTCTGCCCCCTAACAAACTCTCAGGTTATGCTACCCTCAGAAACCTCAGGCTGCAACATGTACCTCAGATGGATGCTTTGAGGAGTTGCTCTGGTGAAGGCAGTTGCTATGGCTACACTCTCCCTGGGGGCAGCTTTTTTTTTGATGGGTGGCAGTAGGAAGCCAAGGAAAGGCGACTGCCTGAGCAGTGAGAAAGGGGGAGGTGAATATGTGTTTCCCATGGTTAGGGTTGATGAAAAATGAAAAAAAAGAGAAGTGACAGCAGCTCTGGACCGTAATGTCTAAAAATATTTATTTTTCCTTACAAACCCTCAGGAGAGGTCTGAGAGAGCGAGGGAGGGGGGAAGAACGCCATTGAGATACACAGCGTATCTCAGCGTACTGGTTTACTCAAGGCTACTGGACAGGAATGTGCTTTGCTGAGCCTCTTATGCTGCAATTTCACAACGCAGCACCACAAACTGAAACACCCGCGTTCAAGATGATCGCACATCTGCAACTTCCAAAATCAGGGATTTAAGCCAGATGTGCCATCAGCTTGATGAAGTCCGTAGTTTTGTAATCAGAGGTCGTGCCACAGTGTTGCTGCTGACTATACAAGTGCCCTCTAACATCACTTAACTCTGTGCTTGGTGTCTAACGCCACAACTCCCACAACTTTCACCTCTGATCCAGTTTTGTCACAGCAGCTCACATATCTCCGTTTCACTCCTACACAGCTAGAGTGCTCTTAAAAAGACAATCCACATGTAGCTCCATATATTCCCTCAACCTTTTCACATTTATTACAAATAAACTGCTGCTCTGTAACATAAAGGACATCACAGTCAGAGGGAACCTGAAGCTTTAATGAGCTGGCTGAATAACAGATCTACCTCACTGATGGCGGTGCCGGCAACAGGAATCGGGCCAGTTTATTTGGCTTGATTCTCGGGTGTCATTCATCCCCAAACTAAGCCAAGTCAGGCAACCAAACATGTCTAGACTTATGTCTTCAGGCATCCCGAGTTTGGGCTGATGCTGGGCCAGGTTATTTTTGATAAAAGCACAGTGATGGCTGTGTCAGCAGCCAGATTTGGGCAAGTTTGTTTAGGCATTATTCAACCCAACTTTCAGTCAACTCTCAGCTGAGTTAACCACGTACAGCCTGAATTATTTCTTCCAGCATACCGAGTTCGGACCTATGCTGGGCCAGGTCATTTTTGCTACCTGGGACTGTACGCTATCAAAACAAAACATGAAAAACACTTCTTTGTTTCCCCGTGTAATATGGTACAGATAGTTAACAGATCACTTCATTTCATATGGTATCAATGTTGTGTGATGATTTTTTCAAACTTCAGCAAAAGCAACATTACCATCTAGTCAGCTTTGACATTATATGTGAAGTGACAAAGCTTTTGTGATTAATAGAGAGTGGTGATTGAAAAGACCTCCTTACTCACAAAACTGAAGGATAACCAAACAACGTTTTAGAAATTACAATTTTTTGGGTGCACTAAAACAGTGATGACTACAAACTTCACAATGCAAAACTTACTTAAAGACATAGATAACACTGAATCAGTGATCTTCACTTAAAAGATGGAGGTATGAATTGGACTATCATTTGAAAAAATGCTAGGAGGTCTTTTAGGTCTATTAGCAACAAATAGTTATTGCATATTTAACTTTGCTCCCATAAAAATGAATAAAATAAAGTGACTTTCTAGTAGAAAAATGCATGAAATGCATAACTCAAAAGGGCATTTTGACTTACAACTATGTGAGCGTAGTGGCATCAGAATTTTCTGGGAGGAGTCCAAAATTTGAATACTGGAATATCATATTGGCCTATATTGTCCTAAATTGTGTATATATTATTATTTTTTATACAGAATTTGTCAACTACAGCAATATTGGTTAGCTAGTTGTGTTTAAAGTGGACTGAAGTTCTTACTTGACATGGTGACTAGTAGTTCACCAAGCCAACCAAGTGATAGCTAACTGTTTAGCAAATAACTTTTTTATCTATTTCTAAACTGAATAATACATTTCCCCGACTCTATTTATCTTAGGCATTGTTTTGTTTTGATACCTAAAACTTCAAGCTGGCTTTACTTACTGTCTACCTGCTAACTGGCAGATTTGGTAGATTGATGCTGACTGTGAAGCAGCTAAAAGACAACAATAAATTACAACAGAAAACAACTCAGTGATGGCAAAAAAAAGGACACTGAAAAACATTTTTACATATTAACTTCACAGCATTCTAAAAGCCAAAAGGCACGTGTTAAAATGAGTCACTGTCAAGAAGCAAAGCGCAAATTTGCCCCTAATGCATGTGCTTTCAGCCCGACACACTGAGGTTCAGCAATGTAGAAATGTATTAGCTTTTAGCTCAATTCGCTGCAACATTTAAAAGCAATCATAAAACACTGTTGCTCATTTTGCATGCATTACTCAGCTACTGGTTTATTCTGGTGTCATTTTGATCACATAATAATGACATAATTAGAGTCTGAAACCTAATTAGCAAATGCAGCATTGATATTACTTCAATCCAAAAGGGGCACAGTTTTCTGTCTTTTTAAAACTGAAATTAGTTTTTTGTTGCACAGTTCTGGTTGCTGGGTGTTTGAAACAGAACTGATGACAGTTCCTATATATGTGTAATTTTTTATCCAAGTCCAGATCAATAAAGCCTGTGCAGCAGATTAAATCTTCAAGAATAAGGTCAGTGTTGAACAAATTCTTCAGAAGACACAAGAAGTGAAATTTCCTCTGCTGATGTGAGGAGCTGAGCTCTCTCTGAGTCAACCCGCTGCAGGAGGCTTCAGCGGAGCTGAATGAAGGGGCAGTGGGCGGTTCAGAGTAATGTTATCGATTGTAGAGTCTGCAGGGTGTCCTGGAGTCAAGCAACGGCATCGACATATCATGCATTTGCCAAACCGGTTTTAGAGTATCTGGTGCGCGCGCGCATGCAAAAACACACACACACACACACACAAACAAACACACACACACACACACACACACACACACACACACACACACACACACACACACACACACACACACACACAGACTCAACAAGCCTGAATTTTGCATGAGGAATCAAAAAATAAATATTTCATCCAGGTGTGTAATATAAATTCAATTATGCATTCGTTCTTTGATTTGCTTTCCTTTGAGGCACCCTGAATGTGACGCTGATGAAACGAAAGCAAGGCTTAAAACCGCACCAACCCCCTCGCCTATCGATAAAAACACCTAACATCGTGCTGCACTGGTGTGACATACGTGATCATACAACGCTATTCATCATTATTGCTGTCAGCTTAGTGGGTGAGGAAATAAAATGAGGAAACAGCTAAATATCCTCTCTTTAAAGAGTAACCAAACCACCAAAAGGTTGAACTAAATCACAACTGAAAACAAATGCATATTTAGCAGTGCTGTTGATAGATTCAGGTCCAAATCTTGACATGCAATTGCATATTTAAATTCTACATACTGTGTAACACATCAATATTCATGATGACAGCCCTCGACTGGTTGATTTGATGGCAGGTGACCTATATGGTGGCAGCTTTCGGCACCAATCAATACTCCTCTCCTCCACAGCACGATGAAGTCACTGTGCACATCTTTGCTCTTCCCACTAGCCCTGCCAATGATGATACCTATTTCATGTTCTAGAGGCATTTTTTTAATTTTTTAAGGATAGAGATATTTCACCCAAAATTATTTAGTTAGTGTTTTTGGAGTGAAATTGGTGGTGCAACTATGTGAAAGTAGATGATGAATATTTGAGAAAAGTAACCTGACCTTTTTGGCTTATTATTTATATTTCTTTTTCAAATAAGGAGGAATTAGAGTCATCATTAATAGTGGAAAAGGCTATAAAACTAAAATTGCGAAGGAGGAAGACAATTCATCTGGTTCCAAAATGCAGGTTTTCCCACACATCTATTCATTTGTGGTGGCCCACCACAATTAAAACATATGCCACAAAATATTGATTTTATATTTTTGGAGCTATATCATCATTAGGAATCCATATAGAATGTGGTTTTTCATTGCACCTCAATTTCGGAGCGCAGAGCGTACTCTAAGCACAGACGGAGCAGCAGAACAGCAGGTGCAGTTAAAGTGAAACTTCTGAGACGCTCTGATTGGATTGATGGATAAATTATTCACCTTAAGACTAAAATTCCTCAAACTGTCTTAACTGCTGCATAGGGGGGAAAAAAAAGATTTCCACCTGCACTATATTCACCGACTCACAAAAACATCTGAATTTAGAGAATTTGGCCATCAGCTACAGCCACATGCAGATTCTAATTCTGCGGGAAACACAGTCCATGAGCCAGTCAAATACTTTCAAGGGCCTTTTACTAGAGAAGCTTTTGAAAATCTCACAAAATATCCCATGCATTTGTAAAAATTAATTTTAACATTTTCTAATGAACAAAAGTCATTAAATCTATTCAAGAAACTTGTGTGATATTGTATGAATTTCACGTAACATTTCAAAAGATATTTTAATATAGTGTTTCACAGTAACCCCTCTCCTCCCAAAAAAAAAAGTATTTGTAGTAATAAAAAATAAAGAAAGTTAATTTAAGTTAATTTAAGTGATAAATAGAAATGTAAAAAAAACTCATTAAGGAACAAAACTTTCAAGGGGAATATATGATTATTATATTTATTCTTTAAAACTCTGAGTTGTTTTTGTGGACAGGAAGTGAAAAAAGGGAACAAGGTCAATCCCATTCTGCCTTAAATTTTCCAAAACTTCACTTGGCTACAACAAATAATGGTCACATTAACTGCTGTTTGCTTTGAGTGGCATCCATAACCTGATTCTCTTGATAAAAGTCCAATTCCATTTCAATATTATTTCTGTTAGATTATCTGCCAGCTTCTCTTTCTCAACTCTTTCCCAAAAACCCCTAAAATATGGCTGTGGAAAAATGCTATTCTCAGCTGACTGTCGCCTGCCAAAATAAACATAACAAGCCTCAACGACACACACTCAGCATGAGCCACTTACTTCATTTACATCATTTAGATTCACCCCCACCCCCCCCCCTCTCGCAGTCTATTTTTAGCTCTTTGGACTTTTAATTCTTGAAAGACAGAATTGTCTGGGTTTCAAAATTTAGCATTCAGTTGCCTAGCAACAACGGTCTCCGAGGCTTGTCAGCTGAAGGCGGGTCACACAGTCTCCATCTTGTTAAGCAGCGGAGGGATGAAAAGAGAGATAGAGAGCCTGGAGCTGGACGTTACTGTGCAATCCCCAAGATAATATCCCCCCGAGGTCCGGGGCAGGCTTTTTAATCACACTACAGATTATGCAATCACTGTCAGGCGGCCTGCTGAGGAAGAGGGCGGCAACCTGAGCCTGGAGCCGTGCTTGCTGCTGTGTCTTATACTACCTGTCCAGTCCTTTGTTCCCCTGCTCGTCTCCAGTGTATTACCACAGTGAAGCATCTACCCACAGTGCACTTGTATCTTTGTGAGAGATAATGAGGGAGATCTGCATGCAGCCAGGAACTCAATAAAGGTTAAGTGTGTTATCAGGTAGCAAAACACAAATTGTTGTATTGAGCAAATGGAGCGCTGCTAGAGAGAGATACAGATTTTCCCTCTCAAGAGGGGAAAAAAAACTCTCTGATGAGTTGTCACAGGCGGGAACATGCAGTGACAGCAGCGTGTAAAGAGTGAATTTACTACAAGAGCCATATCAATTGTCCCCGATGAGTCAGTGTTCCTGTACCGCTCAGATGTAAACTCTCCAAATACGATAAACAACCAGTGAATTACTTTCAATGTCACTGAGCTGTGGAATTAAATTTACTGAGAAGATTATCAGGAGCCAGAACTGTCCATCATATACCTATTTAAGATCTTTAAAAAAAGATGTTCCGTAATAAAATGTTGTTTAAAGACTCAAAAAAAACCCAGACGTCTTCAGTCAAATTATTTCTACGTCAAACCCTTCATACAGAAGAACAGCCAGTGCCAGATGCACATTATGTAAACATTTTGCAAATAAATTAGGATGCCCTGACATGATCTTCCCCAACTGCTGTCACAAACTAAATATATGTGAAAAGTGCTGGGAAGACTTTGCGATGAGTCTCAGACATCCGTGCATATCACGAAAGCACTCAAATCTATTTTTAAAAACTTAAAATTATTCATTGTGCGTGTTTTTTTTTTTTAGGTTGCATGCCCTCAGTAGGCAGAGTGCAAGTACAGGGAGAGTTTGAGTTTTTTGAAATGTGGTTGTATGGAATACTTTCCATAGTCAGTGTATTTAATACAGTAGTAGACAGAACGCCCCCATTTTGGAGGGAAAAGCTAAGCAATGTACTGCCATGGATGAGTGTCTGCTACAAAATGTATTTTAGCCACTTAAAAATAAGTACCACCTAAAGAAAATCAATATCAGTTTAAGTGTATACTATGCTGAGAGTATTTTCACCGCTTTACTTTTCCATCAGACAGCCCAATTTGACAGGGAAGGGGCTTCAATTCCCCATCTATGCACTCATCAAAGTCACCAGACTCCATTGAGAAAAACAGTAATTTTAGGTAAGTGAACAAGAGAGCTGCTGTTCTGCTGCTGCTACTTCAATCAATAAGTTAGTTTTTCTTATTATCTGATTTTGATGAATCTTAACAAACCATTTTACACGCCGAAGTCACACAAAAACTCAAATAACATTTCTTCAAGGCAGCTGTAGATCAGCAGCTCCTGCAGCAAGTGATGTTAAATCACTGTTTTTCTCAATGGATTCTGGCTTCGATATAATGGCCACATTTTTCCCTTGGAAATCACTGTCTGACATTTAAAACAGTGAAAATAATCTTAATATAGAATGCAACTAAAATTATATTGATTTTTTTTGGTTGGCACTTTTTCAGGTCGCTAACATGCATTTTGTTGCTTGCCCCGGCAACAGCAGTACATTGCTAGCTTCAGTGTCAGACTCCAGCCTGCTTCTCCAAACTGTGCCGACTGGCATCTACTATATTTAATACACTGACTATGCATAAGTTCCCCATACAACCCCACTTCAAAACATCTGAACTATTCCTTTAAGATGGTATTTAGGAGTGTGTGTGTCTGAACAGGTCATTTGCATGGTTTATTATTAGCATAACTATTTGCATAATTTTCTGCAAGAATATAATAACCGAGCAGTTTGCATACAATACAACATTGTGACTGACAGTCTAATATTAGCATCACCATGGAGTAAATGCAAATGATGGTAAGATACGGCACTGTATTCTGTCAGGAAGGCAAAAGATTTCTCATTGTGCCGCCCCTTGTTATTTTATCTACTCTGCTATTCTCCCCATGCAACAATAAAGAGATATCCTCTCCGATCTGAATTTTTAATAATAAAACTGTCAGCTGTGATGAATGCGGCTCATGTCAGGCAGCCAGCTAATCAGCCTGGGAAACAGAGAAACAGTGGTCTGATTATGGCTGTATATTGGCTGCATGTCTCAGGGATAATTACATGAAGAGCAGTTTGAATATGTGCAAACTGTCCAGGGGCTCAACCAGACTCAGTCAGCAGTGGAAGCTAACTTGGCATCTGCTAAAGACAGGCTACCTTAGAAAATCTAATCTGACTTTCACTCTAGCGCGCTCCGTCTGTCTCTTTGAGTCTGTCAGCGCGCAAGCTTGACTACCTCTACACACTCCTGACAACTGACACAATGCCGCGTGACCTTTCAGTGCAACTGCAGGGGAGAGGCAGAAATCTCTGGTACACTCCGCCTTCCTTGTTTAACCGCATACACCACACACATGCACGTAGATACATTGCTAAACTGCTGCTGACTCCTCAAAATACAAAGCATCCAATTGATCTCCCTCACAAATGCAATGCAGGCCATGCAGCTTTTATGGGGTTGGGTGTGTGTAACTCCAAATACTGTACATTGTTACCTTCTAACAGGGGTTTCTACTATTTTTTCCACCACAATAGTGCAACAGCACCACGAACTACAGCCTTCAAAATGACCACATTAAAAATTGATTTAAAGAAAAATCTAAGTTTTCTCAGAAAAAAATGTTAAACACATATCAATATTGTGATACAATATTTACATACAATGTTATGGAAGACGTGCATATCGTCCACCTCCGCACTGAACAATGAGGAAGTGCTGCAAACAGTCTGAGAGAATTTGCTGGTCTGACCTGGAGGAACAAACAGCATTTATCCAGGTAAATAAGCGTGACTCACCGGCTCGGGGCTGATCCACACTCTGGTTGTCCGACTTCTCCTGCATCAGCCTGCGAGTCCATCGTGGCTCCCCACCGTTCACGCCTGGCCAAAACCCAGAAGACTCCGCCTCTGTTGCAAGACAGTGCCAAAGTCATTTTAGTGCAAAACTAGGAAGACCTCACACACAAAGAACCAAACCTCTGTGCCTAGATTTAGGGATGAATTAACTATGGTTTTATTGGTTGACATGTGAGTTAGCCAGTTCCCTGGGACAAGTTAATGCAATACAATACAATCATTTGTTTTTCACAGCTGGTATTGCTAACAATGGCTATCCTGGCTAGAACTAGTATTGCTACCATCATCTTGGCTTTGTGAGGTATTGGTAGATACGTCATACGTATATTTTCCACTTAATGTTCCATGCAAGTCTCCTGACCACCAGCAGTATCTTTACTGTGAGCAGTTTGTATTTTTCATGGCCAGTATCATACATTATTGGCTGGTTTAACATGGCTACAATCCAAGCCTCCTTCACACAAGTGCCTTTGCTATTGGTTGTAGATGCAATTTCAAAGTCCACCAAAGTTGAACCATATGCAATCAGGGGTGTGTCTTGGGAGTGGCCTTAGGTGGCCCGGGCGACCCATGAAATCTGATTAGCTACCACAGGTGCCACCCCATTATGACTGCCCAGTCAGTCTGAAATGTTTGACGAGTAAAATGAAGTTTCGTTTATAGGAGCAATTCAGTCCTCAACTAAACTATAAACAGGAATGTAAGACTCTGCAATGTTAGTAATTACTGTTGGCACGGACAGTGGAGAAATGGTAAATTAAAGCTATGCCGACGCGGGTGCCCGCAGCAGTGATCGTACGTCATGCCACCCCTGCATTACGTCAGTGCCCCCCTTGGGCCATCCCACTTAAAAAAAGTCTGAACACACCAACGCGTGCAATCTGAAGATTTGCTTTGAAACTGAAAGCAAATGGGTTTTTTGCCCCTTCAACTGTACTAAATAGAAGCGAACAGGAGGCAAATATTCCCTTATGTTAATTTCGCTCATGTGTGACCGTACCCTAAGTCTGACTAACAGTATAAAACCCCAAAAGCAGTTCATCCTCAAATGTGAGAAAATTAAACCAGTTTTATCAGGATATTTGTGTGATAAAAATAAAAAAAAACAACCAAATAAAAACTATTTCATGCATATCAAAACTGCTGTTGATTAATTTTCTGGTGATCAACTTATCTTTTCAGATCAGCTTGACTTTTTGCAGCCAGGAGCTGATTACAATCACAAAACTGTTTTTCCAAAGAAGCTCTGACTGACCTATAACAATCAAAGATTCTATTTTAATACTTTGGGTTTTAAATTAAAAATGTTAGTGTATCAAAGCATTGTCACTGGCACTTCTTCTGCCCATGTAGTGATTGTCTCCAGAGCTATTCTTGTGTCAAGCGTCTACTCAGCGGACTGTAGTTTCATGTTTCTGGCTTTGGGAGATAGCAGCATGTTCACTAATTCAGTCCATGCTGCTGTCAGCTGTCCTGTGGAATCGGCACTGAAATCTTTATGGTGTGTATTTCAGCTCTGTATTTCATTCCTCGATAGCTAATCTCTGTGTGGATTTCAGTTTTTACGACTTTACTATGGCGACAGGCAAGGAACTCCCCACAGATATATCTGTCTCATCATCTCTCCTATGGGGAAAAAAAACAGATTTTCTTCCACCACCACCCACAGAGATCTTTCCACTAAGGGCTGAGGCGGTTATTATTGTGCTCTGTACTACACACTGCCGTTTTATTTACAGGGAGGCTTGGTGTCTGTGTCTGATGCATGCGGTGATTGCTAGGCACTGTAGTGTCCCTTTGTACCTTACAGCTCAATGAGCCCATTTCACGAGGCCAGCGGTCGTGGCCGGGAGGAGACGTGAAGGCTTTCATGTCGATGCATCAAGCGGAGCTTGACTCGTATGAAATTCAAATGGGTTTCTGCCACAGATGGCTCCGCAACATTTTCACACGTATAACAGAAGTGCATAGCATCTAAACTACATTTTGTCTCACGCAAAAAGGGGATTTAAAAACAGGGTGCTTATTCTATTTCTTTCCTTAAAATTAAGATGTTATTGACCCAAGATAATCAAGCAAACTGTAACTTACAAAGCTGACATGTCCTGAATTTGGCATTTTATCAATTGATTAATATTTAATTGATTAGGCAAAAAAATTACCAACAAAAAACAAAAAAACTACCAACGACTTGCACAACTGAAAAATCACGTCAGTCATTCGGCAAAAATAACATTCTCTGGTTCTAACTTCTCATATGTGAAGTTTTGGCTTTTTTTTCCCTTCTTTTCAATTTTTTTCCATTGTTATTGATTGGGTTTTGGATTATTTGCAGGCAAAAGCAAATTAAAGACATCACATTGGTCTCTTGGAACTTGTAATGGAAACACACACAGACACACACACACACACACACACAAAGACACACACAGACACAGACACACACACACACACACACACTTTCGACTCGCCCCTTTCAACCAAAATTATCATGTACCAAGCAGGGTTTTTTAAACATCGGAAAACTCACTAAAAATAGGCTTTAGTTCCTTTTCAGTGCCAGAGGACCAGAACCGTGTACACGGTTCTGCAGCAGCACCACGCTACACAGCATACTGAAAAGCAAAAAAAAAAAGACTGATCGACTTATAATCTCCGTCGACTGATGATTTGAATCTCTGACTTTTAAGGTGCAGCCCTATTTGGAACAATGTGGGAGATGGATATTTTGCGGTGGCGCATCACTGCATCTTGCCGGAGCCAGATAAATACCCCTGACTGTCTGAATGCTGACTAACCTTTTCTTTTACATATGAAAGCCAGATGTTAGCAGGTGTGTTTTTTTTTTGTGTACTGCGAAAGGGTCTTTACATAGGAGCAAGACACAGGCACACTTTTTAGTTGTACAGCCTCTTTTTGTGTTGCTGTTTTGCATTTCTTTATAGTCCTAATGCAGCTTTGTTTTTTTTTGTGGCTTTGTGTCTCTTTGCATCTTTGTGGTCTTTTTAAGCCTCTTTCTGGTCAATACATGTTAATTTAAGCGTCACAGTGAGGGCCAGGGGGGTCCTCTTATACTTTGGACCACTGGGCCTGCGCCAGGTATGGCCATAAGTAATTCTCAACACATTATCTTTGAGAAAAAATATTTGTTAGTTGCAGCCCTGACAATGAGAATACAATGGCTGAAAAAAGTGCATACACATAAATACATGATGTGTTATACTAAAGCATTCTTCAAGAAATCATCTAATTTACACTTTGGACTGCTTTAAGATGTACTGTACAAGACTGTCGGTTACTGTTTGTCAACACGCTCAAAAGTGAAGGTAAAAGTAAAACTCAACCCCAGATTCACTTTTCTGGTGTTTTGCCTTTTTTTCCAGTGTCTCTTGGATGGCTGCTGCTTAAAATCTAACACCTGGTTGCTAACTTTTTATAAAGCCCCAAATTCACTCGAGCGCTGTAAGTCTCACACACTATGATTTTGATGATGAGATGGATTATTTCTGTATGGGTCTATACTTTGTTTTTCAGGAAAATCCTACATAGTATACATTTAAACAATACTTTCAAGTCCTTAATCTCTATACTTTCATTCATATAAATTAAATCGACATGTGATACTTGTCTCCCACACAGTTGCCATTTTAAAAGTTAGACTCACTGATTCCTTTCCAAGACTTTTTTATCTTCCAGTAAATTTAAGGGTTCTGGTGTTGCTAACACTTAACGATGTTTCCCTCAGTAAATTGTTTAGCTGCGGTGGTAAGTCACCCAGATCTCAGCGCCTCTTGTCTTGTGATCAATGTGATCAACAGTGACGTAAATAGATGACTGCCTGAACAACAACCACACTGATGAAATATGGTTTATCTCACAAAAGTGTATTAATTGTAATGAGGTAGAGGGGTAAACCTTCGCCGTAATAAAAATCTGAAGTTACAAAAACTATAAAGAGAGAGAGATGGTAACCTCAAACAGTCTTCACTCTGACCATGAGCTCTGTGTTAAAGTTGCTTTCAGTTTTGGTGATCCATAGTGTTTAAGCTAACCTTACTGTTACAGTGATCGTTCCTCTTGATAAGACTGTCTGCTAAAGGCCTTAAATGTAAATATAAAAGGAAAGAGGTTACAGAGGGATCAGTGACGAAAGCTGATGAATCACGAAATGTGGTGTTTGTATGGAAATATCTTAATCCTGCTGCGACACGCCTCGACATAAACATGCTGGTTGAGTGCAGAAAGGTAAGTGTAAATACCATAATGTTAAGTGTAAATAGCATAATTCCTCTCTCTACACTTCAGTATAATAAATCACACTGTGGGAACCCTCCAGCCAAATGCCTGTGTTGTGACTTTTATCCACATTTTTTTTGTCTTAAGGCAGTAAATAAGTCAAAATTCCATGAATCCATAAACACAGACCAAATGGTGTCAACATTAAACAGCTCCTATTTTATATGTAGGCCTTGAAGAGGAAATCTTCATTTGAAACATGACAGTCCAAACACTATCATCTATTCCCTTCAGGAAAGTTAAACCAGTGTCGCCTCCTCCATTAGCAGAAACAAGACATTTGATCCTGTCAATGACACATCGACTGGAAAGACCGGCTTCCTCCGGTGTTACCCCAAACAGGTTCACTGCCTCTACGAGACAAGACTGCACTCTGAGTTACTAAAGTCTCTGACCATGAAATTTTCAGTAGTGGTAAAGCAGATAAACATGGCTGCATCTAAAACCAAAGCCACTGGATATTACTTCATAAAAATTAATATTTCTATTTCGGTCCAACATGCTTAGATCCAATTGCTCGTCGATAACAGTGCAGCCCTCCGGATCTCCACTCTGACATTCAGACTGAACATTTAGGAAGTGTCATGTTGCAGTAAACAGAAAGCTGATGAACATTTGATTTGATTTGACCTTAAATGGGAGCTAAACCACAGTTATATAAATAACCGAGCGTGAAGGAGTTCAAAAACACCAGTGTGGAGCAAAGCTCAAATCAGGAGTCTGTCATGAGTGCAAATTTTGTCACAAAGATGCAAAACAACTGAAACTGCTGATATTGACGTCACTTTGATTATGGTTATCCCTATGTACAATTCTGATGCTTTAAAGCAAAGTGTGGCCCTCAAAATGTCGCCCCTCAGAGTACGACCCCAGACCGTGACATGAAAGGCACACATTGTATTTTAAACATCAACAGACCATTAGAATACTATTACTTTCAAAAGCCTGTGTACATGTCTTTGCAAAGGAAAGAAAAATTGTAGGAAGCCACCGGTTGCATGGCCACTAATGGCCTCTCATACACCGCTGTTGTTTAATGTACTATGTGTGCATTTCTCCGGTGCAGTCCTCAATCACATGCTGGCTCCCTATATTGGCATTTAGTCGAGACAGATAATCTGTGAAAAAATCAGGTTCCTCTTCCTAGAGCTCCTAATGGCATTCTTGCAAATGCCATTAGGAGCCCTGGGAGGAACCAGATATTTTCACAGATAGTGTGTCTTGTGCACTACTGTCAGGATTAAGTGACAGTTTCAGCAAGTATGAGTATATGAGAAATATTAGTATTTTTTAAAGCTATATAACTATATGATAAGTTACCCACTGAACCTTTATCTGATGAAATGTAGTTACACAACGGTCATCCCTTCCTTCTTTGTATGCTTCTAAATTAATTGTGACAACTTTCCCTTTTGAGGAACAGAAAAAATAGCTTGGTTCAACTTTTCTGATACTGATACAACAATATTTTGTCAATAGAGATATGTTACCAATTCATTTCCTTTCTAGATGCTACAACTTTAATGTGACCAATTTTACAATTACTCTGATGGCAAAGTCAAAAATGTTCAAATTCTGTGACTTTAAAGTGGCTATAATCAATATCATTACATGATATCATTATAATAAAAATGGGTATATGAAGGGGGTCGCTTGTAGTGATGAACCTACAGTGAAAATGATCACCTGACTGCAGTTCCTCTCTGCGGAGCATTCTAGTTTGTTTTACCCAGGGATTTTTTTGTTTGTTTCAAGCCAACAAATGAGTTTAGTCTGTCCACTCTCATCAATTTGTTTCCTACCATAACAGGGCGAGGCGTCAGCTGATTAAACTGACTAAACTACCTGCTCAGCATGACAGGCAGACAAAGACAGCATCTAACTGGTGAACACAGTAAAGCATTTAAAGAGTCATATAAACCACGAGGAGTTATGGAGACCAACAACAGAGCAAAAAGTAGAGTGAATATTAGACTTTGGCATTCACTCCTGAAACTAATGACTGTAGTAGTCATGAGTATTTATTGGCCCCGGCTCCTACTGGCTCCAAGCAGCAGTGATGGAACTATGACACAAGGGTGGATGCGCTAATCTTAGCAATACATGATTGTACAACCACCAAATATTGTCCATCTCCATCCAAGCAGTGATCGAACATCATTCAAAATGAAACTAATGTAATCTTTTCACTGGCCTCCATGCTGCTTTCTACTATTTACTGACCTTTTTTCCGGCCTGTCTGTAACATTGAACATACTACAGCAAAAATACAAACCTATCAACCAACCAACCAAACAAAAAAGCAAAAAGGCACACTTGACTACTGCAATGCAGAGCTGTGTATACACCTCTGGTTCACTGGCACCAGGAAGGCAGTCACAATCACCTATTTTTAACAGGTTTTTCTGCATTGAAAAAACCCACACACGCTAACTTTGGCGGAAAAAGCTTAATATAGTCTTTAGGAGGACAAAAACATGACTCCAAAAGATACTAATGTTGCTTTGTGCCTGCCGGATGGGTACATAAGCTGTATGCTGAGACATTTGCTCTATTAACTTGATAAAATGATGAGTCAGTTCATATCCACGGCCCGCAAGAAGCCAAAAAAAGTCAATTACTGCTGGTTTAATGTCAACTTCACTGAATAAAAGCATCTCAATTTTCTCATGGTGATAGCTGTCTAACATTTTCAATAAATGCTAAACTTCAGTCTATCTAGTGTTTTGTTAGACATAGCCATGACGTTAGACACACAGGGGATCATATTGTGTCAGCTGTTACTCTCACTGCTGTGAAGCTTTATAAATGTTTCGAAAGGAATCGACCTCTTGCTTGTACAGACGTGGGACAGCTATCTTAGAGATAAAATGTTGGCTGGTGAGGCTTGAAATACTTTGCAAAGCATCAGAACTGCATGTTTGAAATCATGGAAAATGGTTGGTCATCTGCATCCAAGCGACTTGTTCAATATATATTTATGGCTTCCAACAATGTTTAATGCTTCAAGAAATGTTCTGTCTTGACACTATTGCCTTTGCAACTCATAATACATAGGCCTACATTGTTCATCAAGCTGGTGGCAATATTGTGATTGTGATGTATTTTTGTGGTATCCAATGTTGTTTGTTTTTTGGGGCATTTTGCCAGAATCAGACTGATACTGATACTGAGTGTTGGATCAGCACATCCATAAATGGTTCTCCAAGCAGTGGTATTCAGGATGCTACAGTATGTGTAATATTTTCCAAGCATTGCGAGAGTAACCTGCCTGTCGCCATTACAAACAGCAGACCACATGCCTTGCCCCGTGCTTTTATATGGTTTAAGTTGAGCAGCCTTGATCTCGGTTCAAAAAACCTCTTCTGGTTGATGGCACACTCATAATTTAAAGGTGAAGTATAAATATTAATGACACGGCTCATTCAACAAGACACTCTTCCACCAAGGACCGCCATGAAATACTAGGCTGAAACCTAAATGTAAATCAAATGCTCCCAGTAGAACAAAGTTCCCCCATTCATATCATTATAATGCACAAAGGAGAATGATGTTGTCAGTACAGATGCTGCTGATGAGTGTGTGTGACAGTGTGTGAACATCTGCAAAGGTGATGAGAGGATAATGAGCTGGGGGGTGGGGGGGGGGGGCTTTAGATGCACTGCAGCAAAATACAACATTAAAATATCTGATGTCAAAAAAAAAACAAAAAAGCATACCTCATCTAGCCATTAATGGATACTGGTACAACTGGGGATGGTGCCTAATGTTATGGAGGTTGATGATGAAAGAAGTGAAGGAGAGGTGGGTGTCAGATGTATTAGTTTATATTGTGTTATGAATGGAATTAAATAACAGTTACTATAAACAATCAGATACAATAAATGTATCACGTATCTACATATCACCTGAGTCGAACACTGAATGTAATACAAAGAAGGAGTAACATGTTGCACATTTCATAATGTCCGATGTGTCTGATGTTATTGTCTATTTTTGTTTGTGTGTTGTGTGTATTTATATGAAACAGTCGATGTCCTGGAATGCAAGAAAAAAAAATCTGATTTTTTTTTCGGACAATTTAAGTGACATCAGATCAAATCAAATTTAACAACAATTTAAGCAAATGAAAAACACATTTTTAGCTCAATTAAGTACGGCAGGCAGTGTTTTTAAGGATATGTCCACAAAAATGGATCCTTAACATGTCATATTCAGCAATTCCCCTGAGACAAAAATGAAATAACCCTGGTCAATCTGCACTTACCTACAACTGAACTTATCACCCGTGATTGGATTATACACGCCACCATTTCTGTCTGCTTATATAAATGACAAACTGTCACATTTCTGCAGTGTGAGCGGAGCAAGGCCAGAGGGACAGACCCTGGGAGACGGCCGTGTTAGAAACGACCCAACTAGGATTTAAATATTTAGAACATGATTCAGCTGTCTGACACGCAGCACTGTTTATTACTAAGAAGAAAATGTTTTCCCTTCAAAATGGCACAATGCTTCACAGCAATCAGAACTGTACTTTTAAATTCTGCACCTAAATGTTACAATAATGTGTAATTTGAGGCAGCTTGAATACATTTTCATCCAGAATGCAGCACCTGTCTACACTAATATTTAAACTTATGCTTCTATACAAAATACTGCATATATATTCATATTTAGATCCATATAATCACGGATGAGAGTATATTAGAGCTCCAAATGAAAGCAAAGCACTATACACTGTGCTCTGAATACATGGATTATGCCGCATTTTCTATAACTAAAACAAATGTAGCTCTTTATTGTAGATAATAATAGTTTTATATGGACCTGTTTTGAATCGTGTAATGAAAAATTAATCATTTCCTTTTATTTTCATTCTAATACAGGAAATCAAACTTTAAGTCAATCATAAATCTAAAGTGTGGGCTCCTATGTACTTCATGTAAAATTAAATCTTAATAAATGAATTAATATATAGTGATTAATATTGTCCACACTGTATCATCAGTAGGTACAGCGTCCTTGAGACAAGATTTTAATATGTTGATGTAAAATTAATTTTCCAGTGTGTATCCAAGATTGTCCATAGGATTATTGTGCACGCACGCACGCAGGCGCGCGCAGCCTGTATGTCTATATTAAGGTCTCACCTGGTGCCTGGATGACCTGTGCCAGCCAAATGACGGCGACCAGTCCGAGTCCACAGCAGCAGAACCGCTGGAAGGGCCGCCGGTGCCTCGCTGCTGCTCTCATTCCTCAGCCGGCCGCATATCCACCAGAAAACATCTGTTGCTCTCCCTCTCAAACTTGTTTCACACTTTCTCCTCAAACAAACAGCTCCGGCAGCAACGGCAGCAAGCGACTTCTCTGCCAAGTTGTGTCAAAAAAGAAAGATTCCCGCAATGGCAAGCCTGTTTTTGACCTCCGGACTCAGAGCAGACGCGGTCGCAGTTCACTCCGACAAACCTGCGGCTCGTTCATAGCGAGGAAGCGCGTGAAAAAGCTTTCTGCGTTCATGTGTGCAGTCTGAAAGGTCGACAGCAGATCCCACAGTGAGGTGCAGCAACAGGAGGCGACATGCTCTGAGCTCCGTGAGCTCTCTCTCTCTCTCTCTCAGCTCACACTCTGCGTCTCCATGAGGCGGCCACCAGGAGGCGACAAACTCAGCGCTGCTGGTGCAGAGGAAATGGGCAGAAATGTAAGGTTTTTACAAATACAGTATGTAAGTTTTAGTATATTGTACTCTGAAAGCACATGGAGCCATGGATGGATTACCATCTGCCAAATAAAATAAATAAAAATCTAATTTGTATTGTCTATCTATACACACACACACACACACACACACACACACACACACACATATATATATATGCTCAGGGCAGCATAAAACATAGCCTAGCTACACCATTAAATACAAGCAGACAAATACAATTATCACACATTACAAAGAGCAACCACAACGTCCAGTTAAAATGCAACACAGAGCAGTCAGATACATTAATATGTGCAATTTTTAATTTCAGTGAGAATTTCAGTATCAGTGAGATTGACCAAGAGCACTTTTTGTTTTTTGTCACTAACTCAAATGTCATTCAAATTTCTATAACACAAACTAACTGGGAAGAGACTCAAAAATGCCCAAACAGAGATGCAAAGGAGCTGCAAAGAGACACAAAGTAACCAAAAAAAAAAAAAAGACACAAAATGTCCTCAAAGAGACATAAAGACACACACACACAGATACATAATAACTACAACGAGATGCAAAAACAACAACAAAAAAGGCAAAGCCAAAGTCTTTGTGATATTTAACAGGAGAGGTTTTTGGGGCCTTTTGCATATCTGTACCTAAGAGCCTGTTGTTTCATTATCCCCTCCGTGTCTACCAGTGGTGCCAGCTTCTGGCCTCCCACACTGCATCAAATCCAACTCTTGGGCTCCCCATCTCTCCCCACTCTGCCTGCACCTGAGGAGAGAATAGCTGAACACACCTGCTCCCGACAATTAGTTTTGGATGGAGCAGAGAAAGGCGAAACTGGAGAGTGGCCCCACTTAATGGATTTCAAACTAATAATCCATGCATTACAGGTCCAGTGTGTGGGGTTTAGGAATATATTTTGTGAGATATGGAATATATTTTTTATGTGTTTTATATAGTATGTAATCACCTGAAATTAAGGACTGTCAATTTTTTGTTACTTCAGAATGAGATGTTTATATATGTAGGGAGCAGATCCTTTCCCACACAGCCCGCCATGCTGCAGCATTATGTTTCTACAGTAGCCCAGAACTGACAAACTTAACATTGGCTTTACATTGAGCCATTCATGCCTTTGCATTGGCCAGCACAGTAAGCAGCCCCTACAAAATAAGTGTTGGGGGAAAAAAAAATGTAGAAAAAAAACATTAAAAAAAAAAAAAAGAATCTGTTTTATTCAGTGTTTTTTTTTTTCCACGAGGTCTTTTTGTTTTGAAGAGAAGAAAGCAATAACAATAGATGTCAAATGGCAAAAACCCAGTAAAGAAATTCTAACTAGCATACATCTAAATCTCTGAAATCCTTACTGCTCACTGCCACTAAATTTAACACACACTGTCCCATTAATGCATTTCGAAATAATAATATAATAATCCATGCATAAAGCCCAGGTAACCTTAAAGTGGTTCTAAAGCATTTTTTACATCGCCTGGACATCGCAACAGCTAGTTTTTCAGCTCCTCCTGACTGTTTTCACAAAGGCTAATGATTAGCAGGAGGGTAAACGTGTAGGGACTAATCTTTGTGTAATATTGGTAGTGTACCCCTTTAACAGTGTAAACGTTTTCTTGTTAACAAACAAAAGTTGTGCTTGCATTTCGGGTGTCTGGTTTCTTACCACAACAATGTCGAGAGCATTTCCTTCCTCTTGGGTGAAGCAGGTTTTTGAAAGTCTTGCTCGCTGTTTTTTTTTTGTTTGTTTGTTTTTTGGGTGTATTACTGCGCTTTCTCTGCGCATTACCGCCACCAACTGTCGATCGGCGGAATAACATGTGCATCGCGGTGGGTGTAAAGTGTAGGAAAGGTGTCCAGCAGTCTGTTTAATGACTGTGATGTCCTTTGTGATGTTGAAGGAGTTTTGTAAATGACTCTTCTCAGCTGCCCCCATTGTGGGATCTAATAGTTTGATACACTAGTTTCTACATAACCGGACAATAACAAAATATGATCTACAGCACCCTGATATAATTTGGGTGCTGAGGATGGATATTGATTGATGTCTTTGTTTCAAACATTTAAATCACGAAAAAAGTGTAAAACACATGAATAATAAAAAAATTGAAAAAAAAGACATAATAAATTACATCCACAAATTGCCTTAATTTACATGTTTGAAAAGGAGTAGGAAGAAGTATAAACTTATTTAATTCTACCCCTTTATTAGATATAATTAAATTATTATCAATATCTCCCCTATAGAAATCCAAGGCTTGTAGTATATGTACCGCCATACATATACACACATATATCTAAATATTTACAATTCTGATCATAGTATATACCACTGTTCACCTATATATATTGTGTACTATTTACTCCATTACATACTTCTAGGGTGATAAAGTAATAGCCATGCAAACATACAATATATTCAGATGCAGTGTCAGCGGGGTCAGTCTAAAACAATATTTTTGTTGAGAGTGAGGGGTCAGAGAAACAGCTGTCTTAAAAAGTATGTATGTGTATCTCTTTGTTTTTCCTTTTTCTGTCTTATTTTCTCATCTCTAGCTCTTGAATTAATACTGAAAAAAATGTTAGAAGTGAGGGGACTACTCTGCTGTCTGTTTTGGGAAACAAAGACTACTTGTCACATGGAGACCTTCCAGAAACAGGGCAAAGATTAAGAAACAATGCTGTAGCACTGTCTGCTAATGATCCACCCTGCCACTTTCCCAGAAAGTACACAAACCCTTTTACGTAAAAGTGCATGTAGTGTACAGTAGAAGCAGTCTGGTAAATGTCTCCTATTAAAAATTAAGGCCTTAAGATAGACCTTCACTTCAGAAAAATGACATAAAAAAGCGAGAGTAGCCTCACAGGACATCAGTTAGCCTGCAGTGTCCTGGTGTTTTTCATTCTATAATGTTTAACTGAGTTTATGACATAGGGCAGGACTCTGTGATTAGTTTATCATTGACGCACATGGCTTGTTATATGAGGGGAATCACTTATTAACAGGTTGCATGCTTAAAAAAATGTTGTTTTTTTACACAGAAATGTGTTAAACATTTGATTAGTTGAATCAGAGTCCAACAATGTCAAGAATATAACTTGAAAAAGTTTTGCTTTCTACATTTTTTAAAGTTTCGTTTATGAAATCCTTTGAATAGTTTATAGTTTTGAATAGTTTTACAGAATATTTAATTTGATGGTAGGCTGGATAAATAAACCCCTAGGTGTGTTTCTAAGCAAAAGACGACCTCTTGGATAAAATATTTCTGTATCTGTAGATGTGTGGTATTGATCAAAGCTCTGAAATCTGTCTTAGGCCATACACAATGTTAAGAGGACAGTTCACCCCAAAATAAAAAAAAAACAATACCAGCTGTAGAGATTTCTGACTTCTCTCAAAAATAATGGAACTACATGGCACTCGGATTGTGGCACTCAAAGCACCAAAAAAAAAAAAAAACATTGTCTCTTTCCAGAAATCATGACCTTCTTACACAAGATAATCCACAGACCTTGTTGTGAACAGTTTCATGTAGGAACGATTTTCTTCCTACCAAACTACACCTGCCAAGTGTATCACCTCACAGAGGGAAGCGTGCATCTAAGGGCCCAGACACACCAAGTCGACAGTTAGCTGTTGGTCAATATCGAGCTGTTGGTGAGCGTCTTACATCCTGGTTTTTATTTTTTGTGCCCCACACCAATGGATCCTGTTTGGTCCTTTTTTGCTTTTTATGGCTGATTAAGCCAGATTAATGTCGGAGACGCCGGAGTCTTTTGTTAAATGAAGTCAAAAGTGATTGAAACAAACTTGTTATGGGCTACTAGGTGAGACTTTTCTTTTTTTAGCTACTTTCCACCAAAACCACACTGTAAATATCCTTTAATTCTGGCCCGATAGCTCACCTGAGCTAGCTAATGTTACAGCTCAGCTGAGGAGGACGCCATAATGTTAACGTCTCGCACTGTCACAAGCAAAAGCCTTTCGTTCACGAGTGGATGCACACTTGCTCCTGCGCAGAGACAAGGCCGATAAGTTAAGAGGAAAAATTTGTATTTTAATTTTGGGATGAACTGTTCCTTCAAGTCTCATTTATGGCAGAAAGACAGCAGTAATGCTGCAGGCAGATTCATATTTGGTCTCTTCTACTTGTTGTATGGGTCAACAACAGCCTGGCCATTTAAAATACAATATACACCCTGCAAACCAGGAGTCTAAACACACACACACACACACACCACCACATGGCCTCTGTATTTACAGAACACGGATGAGTCAAACTGGCGTTAAGCCCTTGAGCTGTGTGTGACACATAGCCCCTAGTGAAGACTCCGTCCTGTGCTCCAACCCCAAATAAAGACATAGGCCGGCGCATTGTTGTCATCAGCTCTCCTCCTGCTGTCAGGGCAGAGAAGATGAAGCGTTTTTCTGCGGCTGGTGTTTAGGAAAGCCTTCCAGAGGACAGAGTCCTGGCAAATGTTTGTGTGATGTTGTCGTGCTGTATTATGATCATGGAACAAGCTTTGGAAAGTCTGTTTGTCTTACCTCATGCTGCATCAATTCAAAGACACGGGAATGTGCATCCCATCAGGATTTCCAAGTGTTTTAAAAATATCACCTCACTCTTAATCTTTATGTGTGTTTATATGATACAGGCTGGTTTTATTTTTATATCTTTATAATGGCTCTTTATCCAATATTTTGTATTTAAATTAAAGTTAATGAAATTCTTTTTTAAATAAATAAATACATTTCAGAGTTATAGCATTGTCTGTGCTGTAAGATTGCGTGATATACATGAACCGAATCAGACTTTTATGGTTTGCTCTGTCAGCATTTTTCAGTTCCCTGCAGGATGTTAAGTGACTGAGAATATCTCGACAAAGAAAGCCGGGCCACGACTTTACTGCTATTCTGGTGGAGTTTTGAAGGGTCAGGGACAGAGCTTGGCGCTGCGCTATGCTTGCTCAGCTGATCTAAGAGGCAAACAGGAAGTTAAACGGTCTGTTTCTGGGATCCTTTAAAAGCTGGTGAAGTGTAATGGTCACAGAGCCTTCATTTCTGTACTGCTGATGCAATTCAATGTCAACACCATGGATGGATTACTGAACAGGCCCACCAGGAACAGGCCCAGGGGCTCAAATTGCCAGGGAGGGCCTTCACTTGCAAAATGTCACTCAAATTAACATGTGCAGATCAGGAGGAGACTTAAAATGACCAGAAAGGACACAAAAAAGACCATAAAGAGATGCAAAGGAGCTGCAAAGAAACACAAAATAACCACCAAACAGGCAAAACAACCACAAAGTGACACAAAATGACCAAAAAGACACAAAATGGCCTCAATAAGACATGGAATTACCTCAAAATGACTTCAAAATGACTCAAAACCCCCACGAGGAGACACAAAATGACCACGACAGCTGCATAGTGACCACAAAGAGATGCATAACCAACACAAAGTCTGTGCGTCTTGCTCCCATGAAGGAGAGGTGGTGGTGTTTCTGACAGTGTTGATGACAACACAATCAGTCAGAGGGTGGAGATTAAGTTCTCAGAGATTCTCAATAGTTAGAGTTGTCTGTCATTCAAATCAGTTAAAGTTTTGTCAAATCTCTTCAAAAGCAAAGCCAGATCATTCAGGCAGATATTATTGGCCAAGCAATGTAAACTTATTTTTCACTGCAAATTTGCAAACTTTGTTTATAAAAGAAAAAAAAGATTAAAATGTTTTTTGAATTTTTTTTATGTGTGATGCAACAACAACAAAAATCACATTTAGAAAATGAAGCAGTTTGACTGTGGGAGATGAGTGGTTTTTAATCCTCCTCCTCGGAGCTGCTGGTTTCATTTCAGCCGTGAGATTGATTCACACCTGGAACATCACTGCAAATATCCAGCTGGTACGACTGAAACCCAGCAGCACTAAATGTTTTACCATTACTTTTTTAATATTATGTCTGTTATTTCTTTTCCTTTGCAATTTGTTTAATTGATGCTACAGCCCGAGTCTGGTTTAGAGACGTTATTTCTAATGTAGATCCAGATCTAAAATAAAAAACAAATCATTTCTTAAAGTACCTGCATCATAGCCTTTTCCGGTGGTGAAATAACACTAAATTCTACGTACTGAACCTGAGTACTGCTTCCATCACGGGTCTTTCCCTTTGATACCAAAAACATTATTTTCCTCTAAATAGACTTAATAGTTTTGTATACTACAAACACGTTTCTTAGTTCAACTGCAATGAAAGCCTCAAGTTTTAAGACCTAAAGAGGCCTGCTAGTTCCCACATATAACATAGTGTGTCAGTTTTCATTTACACATTACATATTTATTAATTAATTAAATTAAATTATTAATTTGTGCTTTTGTTCAGCTTACTTTTACACTCAGCTAATTCCTTCTTTTCAGTGAATCTGATTAGGCTATGACCTGTGAGATAAATCATGTTGTTGCTTAAGTAATCCTGAGTTCTGTTCCTTGACAAATTAAGATCTACCTCTCTGTGGTCACCAAGGTCATGTCTAAATTTTCACCGCATCATATTCGCATTATTTGTCCTCATGTTTGTATCCCATGAACACTACAAATTAACAATACGTTTTAATAGCTAAAGACTCCTTTTTTAAACCCCTGCTCGGGATTCTGATCATGCAACTTAAGACATACAATAATACTGATAACTCTCTCATTTTCTTTCTTTTGTTTGTTTGCTAAATGATAAGAAAATAGAGATGTAGAGTGAGTAAATGCTAGAAACTTCAGAATTTTTTCCCATGTTTTTGTTTCAAAGTGACTATTGGCAGTGACTATTATTTTTTAATTGGTCCAGTATTGAGCAAGTGGGCTGCATCCAGCAGCCGTGTTTACATGACAGCTTCCAAAAAATCGTTGTTCCCATTAGTCACTTAAGCACAAAAACATGGGAAAATAGAGTCAAGGCTGAAAAACACCTTAGTTTCCCAATAAATGACGTGTACGTCTGATATTGTGTAGCATCTCTTCTGATGCACAGGTCAGTTTTAGGGACTGTAGTTTATTTATCGGAGGAGGGGTGTGGCTTGGGTTTTGTTTTTTTGTTTTTTCTTTAATCTTGATCATCTGTGATGCTACAAATATTTTTCCTTGAGCCTCTCCATAACAAACTAAAACATGTCTTTGCATGTTCACACCAAATTGAGGTATAAAGCCAATACAACAAGGAGAAAGCATCAAGGGGGTTGTCACCAAAACAAACAGCTAATTTCTTTTAAGAAAAAGGCAAATCCTCCTTTAAAATCACATCACACAAGCTGTTTGCACACATCAGCAGAATATAGGTGTTTGACAGCCGCACACAAGACGAACAAAATTACAAAAGGCTAATCACAAACACAGTGCGCATGTTTGGCCATTTTTTAAAGAACACATGCCTTTTAAAACAACTTGCAGGTGCTGAGTTTGTGAGTATATTTACAATAAATTCAAAGTGCAACCATCTAAAGTGGAATGTCCCTATGCTAAGCCAAATAAATACTCTAAACTCCCTCCCCGGAGCTTAAAAAATGATTTGACGTCACTCCCTCATCTTGTAATACCCCTGCCCCTCTCGTAAATAACGAACAGTCCCTAATTGTTTTGTTTCACCTTCAAATACCAATTCAACTGATGAAAACACTTAAAAAGTAAATTAAAGATTCTGAGCTATTTGCTTTTTTCTTTTTTGGAGTTGTTTATCTTCCACAAACACAAACAGAATGACAAACACCTCCAACAATCATCAACTTCATCTGCCACTGTGCGATTCGTCGCTGTGTTGTCTAAACAGCTGTTTTAGTTCATTCAAGATAAGGTTAAGTAGATGCAGCACGTTATGCCCAAAATATTGCTGATACCCCCCCCCACCCCCCCCCCTCTTTTGTCCCCTTTAGGTCATTGAGCCACAATCAGTTTCTTTTTGTCAAATACTCTTTTGGATTTTCTGAGACAATTTATTTTTTAAATATTTAAATACCAAAATAATCATCCCTTAGAGGACGCATACGCCATTCAACACATTCATTTCAACTTGATTTCAATGCATCATCACTCATTTTCAGCACCTTTTTCCTTTTAATTCGCTTTTAAAAATCATATATTCGTCCGTTTGCTTCCTCGAACAATCGGTGGTACTCACTGATGTTCAGTGATTGTTCAGACCAACAACACACATCTATTATTATTACTATTCCTTCGGATCTCGTGTTACTCAATGACTTTTCCTCGCACGGCGGATGAAAAGACCAGATGTTGTGACGGCCTCTTAGAAAATCCTTCATCTGCCACAAATAAAAACCTCAGTGAGTGCAACCAAAGACAAAGAAATGAGGTCACTAAGCTGGGTTAACATACATTACATTTTCTGGTAGGCACAAAGTCAGAGAAATAATCCTTCACATAACACCAGTATGACCAGTTTGACCATCCATTCTGAAAGAAGAGTTTCACTCATTAAGGCGTACCTAATGGTGTTTCAAGACCTTACTAAATATGCAAGAGCTACAACTGAAGTAGCTCAATACTAGTATGATAATAAAAAGTCACATTTCGCAAGATCTGCAGATAGTATTTTGTCGTATCATATCATGGTTTGTTGGGTTTTCTACAAAAAAACCTAAAATTCATAACCACCTTTTCCTTTCTGCCCTGTTTCACATTTTCTCTCAAGACTTCCCTCCAGTTTAAACAGCTACAAGAAAATCCACATTTGCATGATTAATAAGTTACATTTTTATACATACACACATACAGAGGGGAGCTTGGAAGTTGCTTGGCACATTCTCATGCTTGACCAACCTCCTACAATCTAAATAACTATACAAGACACAGTAAAACAGGTCTTCTCACACCGCCGTTCAGTCATGAGGCTTCAGCATGTGCGGGAGATGAAAACAGGACGCCTGCATGGCCAACACTTGTCTGCATAATCATCCTGCAAAAGGAGGGCGTACACAACCCCAATGCACTAACATGGAACTGTACATACAGTATCTTCACATACTGATAAAGTTTAGATTCATAATTTAATCTGTATATACTGTATCTTAATATGCTGGTACCAGGTATTCACAGTGACTCTAAAATAAAATTACAAGAGGAAGTTTGTACAAGAAACAAGAGAGTCTGAGTGACTGGCGAACGTTTGGCATCCCTTTTCATCAGAGTTTGTTTGATTTCAGGAGAGCTGCCTGGGCTTTTTTTTTTTTAATTGGCACTGAGGAGAAGAAGTCCGACTCCTCTGAACACACAGCGGGACACAAAAAGGTGAGGTAAAGGTGGCGTCAGTGGGGGGGGGATGAGATCATATCCACCTTCTCATGTAGAGCGAGACATAACCTGGGCTAAATAAAGTACAGTATGTGCCCCGTCCAGTGCTGATTTTACAAAAAAAGAAAGTGCAAGAAACGACACAGAAACACACACAAACACACGTCGGAAGTGAAATGGTAAAATTTCACCTATTTGTCCTTACCGCTACCACTCGTAAGCCATAAACAATTATCCCAAAAATGGTCACTGTAGACATCCGCCAAACACAAAACATATTTAAATACAATATTCTGTATTTCACTATTAGTTCAAGGTGTTTTCAATTTGGACACCAAAAGCTATTTTGCCAGCTCAAGGAAAGAAAAAAAAGCTGCCTTTTGGCATTTTGTGGTTCAGGCCAGCAGGAGGAGATCTTCTACAGTATGGCTGCTACAATAGTGAGGTTAGAAGAAAACAGCTACAGGCAATCATGGAGGGAAGCAGTTCTTTTCCTGCCATTGTCTGCATCTTCAGGAGAGGTATAACCCTTTTCAGTATCCCTTTAATACTGTTTACCTCCAGGAGGAGCATGCTCAGTTCTTTTTTTTTTCCAGTTTATGTATGTTGTTTTTTCAATCGCCTCACCCTAAAAATCTTAAATACAGTACTTCTGAGAAGTGAAGAGGGCAGAGAATGATGTTCTTACGTAACAGGCCTTGCTCTCAGCCCAGTCAGTTAGCATCATTACATCTTTTGAAGTAGAAGGCGGCCTGCAGGCTTGTCATTGTCACGTTCCCTTTTTTTTTTTGTCTTGCCTCCCACACTATCAGCGCCACACTCAGACATCGCAACCAGCAGAGAGGAGAGCAATACTACTGTTCACATATATTATTGGTGATATATATATATGTTATATATACACTTTTGGTCATTTCAGATAAGACACCACCAAACATGCTATACAGTGTCTCTCAGTCTTAATTGCCACTTTTTTTATGCAAGTGCTATTCAGCCCAGCTTGTCAAGTATTTGAAGCAAAGGTACAGTAAGAGATGCACACACACACACGCATGAGGCACACATTCACGCACATACTGTATCATACACACACCAAGAGAGAAGCACTCTGGCACCACCGCAGCAGCCTGTGAGCTGCACACTGGTCAGTCTGTGAAGGTCATGGGATGTTGGAAATGTCATTTCTTTCTTTCTTTTTTTTTTTTTTAATGAGTTGATTTGCATACTCCCTCACCAGCAGGCAGGTCCAGGATTTCAGGATTGTGGTAACACACAGATTAAAGAGGAAGTGTGTGTGTGTGAGAGTGTGTGTGTGTGTGTGTGTGTGTGTGTGTTTGCCTTTTGCAAATATGTAACAACAAAATGAGTAAACTGAGCGCACGGGCACGCTTTGCATCTTTCCGCTGGTTTTGTGTGCGTGCAGCGGCGGAGCTAACAGGGCTTGTTGACGTTGCACAGCAGCTCTGTGACTTTGATGAGGCGAGCCACTGTGCTCTGCGACTCCTCCTGCAGCCGCTGGTTGTTCTGCCGGAGGCTCTGCACCTCAGCCTGCAGCACCGCCTTGTCCTCCTTCTCCTGAAAGACATCGGCACACAACAAAACACAAGCCGTCGCTCAGATCGCTGTGGCAGGAGCGGGAGGGGAGCGACAGGTACAGCGCTGGCTTTAAGGAAACTAGTGGGCACACATAAACACAGAGCTTGGTATAAAGAACTCACAAACCAAAACAGTCCTGAACCAATTAGTCACCAATGTGATCATTTCTCTGACAGAAAATTACAATAGTTCAGACTCTAAATGAGAGTTTTTTCCAGGCTTTGGGATTTTAGATTGCTGGTCAGACTGAGTGAGCAACTATAATGGATATAGGGCTGCAATTAATAATCAATATTTATTATTGAGTAATATAACTAGGGGTCAACCAATAATCGGCATTTTGCCTATTATTTGTATCAGAACTTTATTCAAATGATCGTCAATAAAATTAATCAATGGAATTAATTTTCGTTGAACTTTAATAAAAAGTTGCAAGGAACTTGCTGTATATGGTGTCGAATGTTTCAGTTTTTAATCAAACATTTGCTGAAGGCATTTAAACAAAGTTTTGTGTTGAAGCTTGTTAGATTCCAAATTATAATTTGACAGAATTATTTTCATTTTTATTATAAATGAATATCAGTTCTAAATATCTGTCTCATTAACTACTAATAATCAGTATTGGTATTGGCCCTGAAAAACCAATATCGGTCGACCCCTAAATAGCAAAGTTAATATAACAGTTACATTTCAATGAATGATTTGACTTATAAAATGTCAATAAAATGTGAAAAATGATCAGAGCCCAAGGTAACAGCTTTACTGTGCTCGTTCTGTGCGACCAACGGTCCAAAACCCAAAACACTCAGTTTACTGTTCATTCAAAACACAAAAATGATGAAAATGCTTCATTTTGCTCCATAAATGACAAAGACAACTAATCCGTTATAATTATCAGTTTAATTGTCTGTTGATCAACTAATAAATTGCTGTGTGAGCACTTAATGGGTATTTTAACATAATTCTTGACATAGACTAAATGACTGGTTGATTGGAAAAATATTCATTTGATGAATTAATAATGAAAACATTATAGTCATAAATAAATAGAAAGTGTTTCATCTAATTGGTAGAATTATGTTTATATAATAGTGTACAAACAGAGACACCACCAACCAAAACATTTTCAACACAAGGTCCATTTGTCTGCTGCTGAGTGACCAACGCCGACCCAACACCAAACGACTTTACAAGCAATGTCACCGTCGCAAATTTTTAATATTGGAATAGAATCATGAGTTTTACCTCAGCTGGTGTGAGCTTTTGTGATCTTGATAGTTTGGTGTTAGAAAGTCATAAAACTGTATAAAGTCAGTCTTTTTCACATCTTGACATTGCCATAAAATCAAGCATGTCTAATGTTATTGTTAGTATTTGGTCTCGGCTCATTCAAATAGTGACGCAAAACAACCAATAGCTTTACTCTCTTTAGCACTAAACAGGAAGCAGCAAACCAGGTAGACAGCAAACATGGAGAAGACTTGGGGAGGGGGGGGGCAATAGATTGAAAAAGTCCCAGTTCTCTTGTACTGTGAAAAAGGAAGAGAAACTGGTGTCGTAGTGTAAACAAGAGTTGATTTTTAATTTGGTGTGTATCTGGACTCCCCCAACCACTAATTTTCTTTCAAAATCATAATTTCTGAAACAGTTGGCCTCTCATTCCCACAGTCCCCTTCCACTAAATACAGCATTTAACCAACAGAGGCTGGTAGCAAGTTGAGGTGACAAAATCCAAAAGTTTGATTGCAAATACAGTTTGTCTTTATGGATTATACTGACGCCAAGTTGACAAGAGTACTGTCGACATATAGCGCCTTTTATCTTGTGTTTCTAGAGTTATGTGTTTTTGCTGACACATAAATTATTGTTAATATTTTGTATGTCTTAAAGGGAGTTTGGGAAATAATCTACAAAGGCCTATGATTGTAGTTTTGCAAAAAGTGACCCTGTAAGATCCCGAGTCTTTGAAACTTTTAGTGTCTGTGACTAAAAACTGACATTGTCTTTAAATTTGAGAGGGTGTCAGACTTAAGTCTTTTCAAGGTCATCTTGCATGGGAGTCACACATTCATTTTCTGAGGAAGGCCATGAAATATGTCTGGAAACTTCAGAAAATACACTTGGACTTTGTATTGAGAATTGTTTGTCGGTTGTCTCCGAGGTTGAGAATAAGGACAGTATTCTTTGACATCTACATACACACATAAGTAGAAATGTACTTGGAAATATTAACAACACTGAGTTACATACATTTTTTTAAAGTATGATATTGGAATATAAATAATTCTGAAATGCTACTGTACAAATTTACACAAAAAAATATGAATAAATTAACACTTTTTGAGTGTTTTTTGTATTTAATGCATCTACAGTGAGCCCTCTGCGACATGAAGTTACGGAGTGAATCGAGGGGGATTTGCACAAATAAACAAAAGCCGACGTTAAAAAATACAAATCATCACGCTCCAGCGACAGAAGCTGAACAATTCAAATACTTTTTCCTACCTGCTGACTTGTCTGTGGCGCTCACTGAAAACATTATTACAGAGAAAAACATTCATGAAAGTCAAAGCACCTTTTGCAGGTCATCCTGCAGCCTCTTCAGCATGGACTCCAGCTGCGACACCTTCTCTTCTAGGTGGCCTGGAGAGTCACTGCAACAGAGAGGGGCAGCGACACTTCGTCAAAAGCAATCACACAACCTGACGGTTCGTAATCAGAGAATGCATAAATAGTTGTCTTCACAGGTGCGTTTTGTCGAATGCTTTTTCTTGTACTTCTTTGTGTAAGAAAAACTTCTCCTCTCCTGCTGTAACGCCTTTCATTTCATACACCGAGTAAACTTTTTAATTTGCGTGATTGGCCTTGGAGCCGTCTGTCACTGCGGCAGCCTCAGAGCTCCAGACGTCTTCCCCGCTGCCTTTAACCTCTAACACTCAGAGATCAATTTAAAGTAATTGCTAAGGTGACAAGCAGACCCCTTTTCAGTGAGTACAGTCATCCCATGATGCATTTCGTCTGCAGTTACACATAATGACTCCGCTCCTGGTGATGTGAGCAGCTTGATAATGCTTTTAAAGGAAAGAACATGGCACTGTCGTCAAATGGTTTGGACCTAGTTGTGTATTTTTGGCTGGTTATTTTATCTTTTTGTGCCAATTTGTGTAAGATATCCCAAAGTGTTAACCATATCTGAAAACATAACTTAACTGAAAGAGAGTTTAGTCACAAAATATGATCTGAATCTTTTATTTAAGTGGTATTTTTTCCCTATGATGTCACAATTTTTGCAATTTGTATGTTCACAAATAGAAACTGATAGGTGAAATGAAGTTTACCGCATCCGCAGTGTCTTTTTCAAGCATTTTGTATGTGAGCTGGAGCTGAACTTAAAGCCAAAATAGTCATCAATGCTGACCTTGTGGGTGTACGTAAACTGTGCCTGTAAATATTAGGCACTTCTTCTGAAGAAAAGCTTCATGTTGGTGTTTGCTTTTTTTTGTGATTGACTCATTCTGATTGTTCTCGTTCTGTGGACTTTGACGCAGCATGGAGGAGAAAAACAAGGTGACTGAGTAGCTGGAAAAAGTGCGAAAGAGAAATAAAATGGATCGTAGTGTGAGTTTTACAGAGAGATGACAACAACTTTGAGTCAGACAGGCTGTGTGCGTGCATCTGCGTCTGCATAAGTGCACCACTGAGTCAGCAGGAGTCTTTATGGGGGAGAGAAACCATCGCATTGAGTCAAACAGTTGGATGTGGCTGATAAAGTCTAAATAATTGAGCAAGAGTAGAGAAGTTGAGCTGAGAAAAGGGATGTGTGCAATGATCCAGACACAAACAAAACCATGAGACTAACTGCAGAGATATTGAACTGTGTGTACTGTATAGCAACTCACCTCTCCTTCGAGTCTTTCAGCTTGCCGTCTGTCTGGTCGGCTCCTGCTTGGGAGGCGTCTCCGGCTTTACGGTCTGCGGTAAAGAACAATGTCCATAAAGTTATGATTACTATTATTATATATTATAGTTATCCATATAGTTATTATTATTAAAATATCCACACCTATCGCAATGAAAACAAAAGATGAGGGAGACAAAGATGGACATAGACACTGTCTCTCATTACAGAAAATCATCGCTACACCTCCTACAGTAACTTACCTTATGTAGTGTAGATCTGTTGCACTCTTTTTTATGACCAAAATTATGGACATCTGGACATCATTTCCACATGTGATTGTGGAATGCCTCACTCCAACACCAATATGCTGGGAATATTGGTATATAATGAGACAACTGGCCCCTGTTGTAGCAGCTTTGTGTCTCTTCACAGTCATTTTGTGTCTTTTTTAGTCATTTAGTGTATCCTTCTAGTCTTTTTTTCTCTCTTTTTGGTAGTTTTGCAGCTTTTTGTGGTTATTTGTGTCTCTTTGAGTAACTCTCTTGTCTTTTTTTGGTCATTCTTTGTTTTTGGTTGTTTTGCCCCATTATAGTAGTTATTTTGAGTCTCTTTGAGGGAATTTTGTATCATTTTTGGTAGTTTTGTGTCTGTTTTTAGATATTTTGCCTCCATACAGGTATAGGTAGGAGGAAAAAAATACATATTTTTGATTTTGGGGTGAGCTGTCCCTTTAAGATTGAGGTAGAGCCCTCATGGTGAGATAAAACACAGGGAAACTCTTTTTTTATTGATTTTTGTGTGCTAACTACTAAGACAGCTTGTTGTATTATTTTAGCTTTTTATATAACATTAAGTGAGGTGTGCAGATATAAACGGGTCCTCACCTTCTCGTGACAAAGCCTCCAGGATGCTGCGGCAGGCGGTGGCCAGGTCAGCGATGGACTGCCACTCCTCCTCAGTCGAATCTGTCGTCTCTGAGAGAACTGAGAGGAAGAGGTCCAGATTCATCTCAGGTTTTTCATGGAACGATACAGCAGAGCAGAGGGACTGCAGACTTTTGAGCATACAGTGACAAAGAGTCACCACTGGGGGATGCTGCTGTGTTAACGCTGGACAGATTCAGGAGGTAAATATAGAGGGGCAATGATGTCTTTAATGATGCCTGCGGGTTTCACTGAATTATGTTTCTGACTTCAAGATGCTTTTGACAACATGTCATTTAAGGCAGCATATTTAAATAAAGTAGATAACAGGTATGTGTGTCAGATAATGGCTGAAAATAATCTGAATACAAAAATTTTGATTGCATACAAATTCAGTGAAAACTTTAAAAAGATACAAATTTTTTAAAAAGGACATTCTTATGCTACAATCGCTCATTTTTAAGATCTTTTACGGCCTTTAATGTGACCTTTTAGTTTCAAAGTTGTGCTGTCCTTTGAAAGACTTTCTGTGAAAGAACGTGATGTAAAACAATCAGAGGCTTTAGAGACCGCCCCCGCAAAAAAATAAATCAGAAGAATCAGATGAGAGGATGAGCAAGTGTGCTCTTATGGCAGCTAAACGATGAGTCTCATAGTCTCAGCGGAGGCAGAGCAGATGGTGGAAGAGGGGCTCCTTGATTTGGGGGCTGCCTAAAAACTCCACCCCTCCCACTACCCATCTGTCCCCCTTTTATCCCAGCCCTGGCAGGGGGTGGCAGCAGAGCAGGGGTGATATTAGATTAGCGGGATAGGGGGCAGCGTGGATGAAAGAGGAGGGACAAAGGGGATGCAGTGGGGAGCAGAGGGAGGATAATGAAGAGAGGGGTTTAAGGCAGAAAAAATCTGGAAAAAAGGACACGAATCAGGCTGAGATGATTTGCAAACATGTGTAATTGTTCCATTTTTTGGCATCACTTGAGCAGTCGTGTCAGCTGTTGTGTCTGAGAGCTTTGTTTTGAGTCCATGATCAGGGTCACAACACCTCTTTGTGCTCTTTGTGTCCGAATTAATATACATGCATTTAATTTCTTATTAAACATGCTGCCATACTTTTGTTAAAGAGATTATGAATATATTCTAATTATATATATTTAATTGTTAAAAAGAAACAGGAGTACTTACTCTTGGTGATGGAGTTATGGAGACTCAGTGCTCGAGAATTTCTTTCAGCTCGGTCTAATCTGGAAGACGAGTCACTCACCGAAGCTTTGTCATCGCCAAATTCGGCGCCCGTGAACTGAAGACGGAAGAGATGGAGACAGAGGGGAAACGACAGTGTCAGAAAAGGGACAGAGCGCTGCGAGAGAAACCACTCAGATGTCCTTTCGTCTCTGCCTGTCACCTGTTCGTCCTCAAGGGGAACCTTGGGTTTGACAGCCAGGATCAGATCAGGTGTGGCGTCTCTCAGCTCGCCGACATTCTCGTAGATGTGGCGGTCCCCCTTCAGCCCCACGTTGTCGTAAACGTGCCTGTTCACCAGAGAGAGAGAGAGATGTGGTGTTGGTCGTGGTTGTTTGGGGTTAAAAAAAAAAAAACGCAAAGCAAATCTGCTGTTGATACTGTGTGATAATTTTTTTTTTATCCAATCCGGAGGTCAAAACAGAAACTGGAGCACTTAGACAAGTAATCTCCAGCACGGCTTAGATTTAGGCCTGATTGATGTTTGCTTTCCCTGCACTCACAAAATCATCTATCAAAAATATCATATCTGATGCGGTTTCGGTCAAATGATTCAGTTCTGCTTTGCGAGACAATCAAGAGCAGTCAAATTCATTTTGGTGAGCAGCAGAGTTTAATGTCATCCTCATGAATATTTCCTTTATGCACTATTTCCTCTCTGAGCTGTCGAGGCTTTTTGGAGTTGTCAGGGGGAAACCAATGGTGTGCTTAAAATTATTTGTCAGACAGATACAAACATGTGCTGCTTTTGCACATGCTCAAACAAACATCCGTGTGACTGATACAGAAGAAAATCACAAAATAATGCAGACCATAATATAAGTAGATTGTTTAATGGACAAAAATGTGCTAGACTAATGCCAGTGCAGTTAACATTTTGAGTTGCACAAAAAATCCTGTTTTAATGTATCTGTACATCTTGGGGGATTTGTTGTTTCTGTTCTTCAAATGGACTAGTTGTCCTTTCCTTGTTTAATCCTTCAAAATAAACTGCTCAAAACTGGTAGACACGAGCACTGGAGATAGCACCAAGGTTCCAAAAATCCTTAATGAAACTGGTTTGAGAACCATAGCTAATTCAGTGGATAAAGAAGAGAAAAGAAAAAACTTAAAATCCAATGTGTTTTTTAACTTTTTACTGCTGAAGATTTAAAGATCTACTGAGCAACCATCCACATAGTTACACAGCGGGATTTAAAAAAAAAAAAGAGAAAGCATTAAAATTGAAAAAGGGACATCTAAGTGAATTTTCTCATGTAAAACTTTTGCATTAAGTTAACACCATTCAGTGAAGCAGAGTGACACACGGCTTGGTGTCCTTTTGCCGCGCTCTGTCCTTTGCAGGGAAAGTGACGCACTGACTCTGAGATTAAATTGTGATGAGTCAGCTTGAGTTTGAGGATATTTTCAGCCGTGTCTGATGATGTAAGAACCCATTTACCTGATGGTCTCCCAGCATTTCTTCTATATTATCTATCGCTCTATAATGCCACCATGTCACTCAGGCTATAGCAATCTGAATGATCAGTGACATGGACTTTAGTAACACTTACCCATCGCACGTGTCCCTGTAGGACGGCTGTCTCTCCAAGGAGCAGCTGCGTGTGAGCTGCGAGCCGCTGCCGTCCTGGCTCTGATTGGCCGGCTGGTCCTGCAGAGAAGTGGCTCGTAACAAAGGTAAGCTGGGCGGTGTGAGGAGCGAGTCGTGACTTCTCTCACTTTGCCCTTTATCACTCGACTGCCCTTCGCCCTCTTCGGCCTCCACCTGCACCTCTGTTATGTCCGCTTCATTGACCCCAACCGCCTCATCCTCCTCAGCCTGCTCTTCTTCTTCTTCCCTCTCGTCCAGCACCCAGGCCTCTCCAGACTGATCCTCGCCGGGCTTACACTCCACATCCTTGATGGCTTTCTGGTACAGCTCGGAGAAACTTCTGCAGAACAAGAAACAACAACATACTGAGTAAGAAGAAAGCAATCACGCTTCTTGTCGCACTGCTGAGTCATAAATTCATCTAGAAGCCAAAAACAAAGATAAGATGAAAAAAAAGCTATATTTGTCTATAACACTCCTTTGAAATCAAGAATTATGACATCTTTGTGGCAATTTGCGCTTTGTTGTCACAGAAAAAAGCATTTCTGAAAATATAAATAAACTAGGTGGGATTCTCTGAGGATGCTTCTGCTGCCACTTTTAAAATGTTGCTCTGACGTGAAGAGCCGCAGAGGTGTCCAGTTAAATACTGGTTTTATTTATTTTAACAATTTAGTCCACAGCTGCCCTCTCTCTGACTTCAGCTGAGTGGAAAATTTGCTATTAACGGTGGGACAGCCTGTGCCAGTGTGATTAAAGATCATTAGAGGGATTGATTGGTTGTTAGCCAGCTGGTGTGACACTGACTGCAGGCCGTCATCCACAGCAGAGCGAGCTGTGACCCCTCAGTGACACCTCGCTTGTTTTCCTGAGCTGACTTGTCCCACTAACCCCCTCCTCCTTAGCCTCTCTCTCACATCCTCACTGGGACTACTCTCTCCAGAGCACGCCTTCATGAGCCCCTTCTCCAGTCTTTCCCCGAGTCTGTTGACCCCAAAAATGCCCTTGTTAGTGCTCTCTCCTCCTCCTCCTCACATCTGCAGCCTCACCCACCTGCGAGGCTGCCGTTTTCGTCCGGAGGAATGACAGTGATGTGGATCTTGTGCGCAGTGCGGAGCAGCCTGGTCCTCTCCTCAGGGCTCAGGTGAACCAGCGAGTGTCCGCACAGCCGCACCACTCGAGCCCACAGCTGCAGGCCTCCGCTCTCTGCGTAACAGAACCGCTGCAGCTCCGTCACAAAGCCTTCCTCGTTCATGAGGAAGCCAGGCTGCCCGACTCCGTCACGCAGGGGGGTGACCTCCAGAGCTTCGCAGCCTCGCGTCACCAGCTGCAGATGAGCGGAGGAAGATGAATGAATCAGAAAGACATTAACCGACCACCAGTGGTGGAAGAAGAATTCAGATCCTTAAGTAAAAGTTCTGATACAACCGTGTGAAAATACTCTGTTACAAGTAAAAGTCCTGCATTGAATTAAATGTTACTCAAGTAAAAGTAAGTATAACCAGGAAAATGTACTTTAAGTATTAAAAGTAAAAGTATGTAGACAAATGTAGACAAATCTTAAAAGAAATCCCAAAATCTTGAATACATATATACATATATATATATATATATATATATATATATATACCCCCCAAACTAAATATATCTAAAAAAAAAAAGTATAGAATTAGAATTAGAATTATAAAAAAAAAATCATCCAAAAAGACTCAAAATAAAAAAAAAAAGCAACCCCAAAATTCAAAATTATTAAAAAAATATATATAGAAAAAGACTAAAATGTTTATCAAAATAGTTGGCAGTTAAAATTCTGGAAATCGACCGATTGATTAAACAACTAAGCAGCTGTACTTGTGTCAACTGGTGATTTTATTAATAACAAATCAAAAACAAAATGTTTTTAAGTAAAAAAGTACACTACTTCCCTCTGAAATGTAGTGGACTGAAAGTATAATGTGACATGAAAATAAAGTACTCAAGTAAAGTGTAAGTTCCTCAAATTCATACTTAAGTACAGCCCTTGAGTAAATGTACTTAGTTACATTCCACCAAAGATGCCCACTGCAAAATTTAAAAACCCGGACACAATCACCCACCTCTAGCCTTTGCACCACCTCCCGTATGTCCTCCGCCTGGCTCTCCATCACACTGATGGACACCGACTCCCCGCGCTCGTAGTAGATATCCAGACAGGGCCCCCCCTCCTTAGTCTCTGTCACCGCGCTTCCAGCCGATGACATCTCGACACGAGCAGTTAAACACCACCCTGCGCGTGCACCTCTCAATGAGCACCACACTGACTCGGCCGACACCCCGAGCAGACAGGGGAGCCTGTGCTCTCCCGCCTCCCCATCTTCTCCGCCGTTGACCATCACAGCCCACACCAGCGCCCCGGCGCTGTGCAGCTCGGCCCCTTTGGCCCCCTTCAGCTTGTCTTTGCGCTTGCCTCCCAGAGAGAGCAGGGGGAACTTGGTGGAGGAGTCGATGGGCGTGGTGGTCACGTAGTTTTCAGCCAGGTCCTTCAGGTATTCCTGTCGCGTGCGTGTGGCCATGGAGCGGAACTTCTCAGACTTCTCCGCAGCGTTTTCAGCATTCACTGCCTTCGCCAGGAGGAAGTCTCTGAAGGCAGGCGAGCGGGGGAACCGGGCACCCTTAGGGAACAGGGGGCCAAATAATGGCATGTCTTTAGAGCGTGTCACAGCCACCCTGAGAGCAGGAGAGAAAAACAGGAATGACAGAGTAAGAGAGAGGGCGCAGCACGAACATTCGATCTATGTCTTGTTTTTCAGTGCTTGACTGTTGGGAGGTGCTCTCCAGAATCACAAACATTTACACTGAGTCTGCTGCAGTGAGGGACAGATCTGCTTCCTCCTGAGCCGACCCACCACAACTATGATGTGATCCAGTCACAAATGTATTGTCCCAAAAGATTTCAGCCTGTAAAATTCGTGTAAGGTCTTTTTTGGGGGTGATAACCCTTTGAAACCTGGAAAGACAGCAATTTCTTGTGTTGCGTTCAGACAACTTTCAAATGCATTTAAACCTCTGAAAACTCAGCAAATTGGTTTGATTTGTTTTGAACACATGGGTAAAAAGAGACGTCCCACAAATTGCAAGAAATTACGGGGAGAGAGAGAGAGAGAGAGATTATTCATTAGATAATAACAATAATATTAATAATAATTATAACTATATATTTATAATATTATAATTATTGTAATTATTATTAACTATCTTATCTGTATATTATTATACATTAAAGAAAAATTAACCTTTTTTCTTTGCTTTTTTAGTAAATTTCAGGTAATTTTCTTGTAAAGTCTTCCTGTGTTTTTGAAAGAAATCAAGTCAATTTGCTTAGTTTTTAAAGAGATGAAAGATGTCTTTATTTTCCATTAAATGCTGAGTGTATTTTGAACAGAGTGTAAGAGACGAGATCAAGTCAGACCTGTAATAGGTGTTGTCAGTGCAGGGCTCATGAACCTGAACGATGATGAAGACGTGTTGGAAATGGGAGCGGATGGACTTTGGAGTGAAGGGCAGGGCGCCAGGCTCCTGGAACACAATCGTCACGATGTCGTTACCAATGTGTCGCTTCCTCAGCAGCTGGAAAAGCAAAACAGAGACACAGAGAGGTTTATTAAAAAAATAGGCTAAAGTCTTCATAGTTAACCAAGAGGAGAACAAGTCACATCTCAGCGAAACTGTTTGACATGCGTTAGATCTCAACAATCTACACATAGCTTTTAAAAAGCAGTTAAAAAGAATCCACTTACTAAGCAAAATAGATTTTCTTTGAAAGCGCATTTCTTGAACTCGGGGTGTTCAGATCATTTAAAATCATTATTATGTTGTACCTGTCATATTCTAATTTAATGTTGTAAAATTTGTAAAAATGTAAAATGTTGTAAATTGTATGTTTGTACGTAATTTTATTGTTGAATGATGTTATAGCTACATTATTTACTGTATGTAGTCTTCGACCCTATTCTGCCATATTTCGGCAACACAGAGGTCATGTGGTAATATTGGCATTTCTGTGATGTGAGGTTGTATTTAGGCTTCCTCTGCCCCACATTTCTGCCTCCTTCTTGGTCAAGAGTTAAAGAGTCTGCGTCTGTATTTCTAATTAAAAGATTTGACAGCATCTTGGGTGCAGGAGGCTCATCTAGCTACACCAAAAGAAGGAAAAATAAGCTCAAATCCAGGTGACAAGACGAGTCGAAATCTCAGTGATGAGATGGATAACCGATGACAAAGGTTTGATAGAATCAGTTCTGTTTGTTTAACCCAAATTTAAATGAAAAAAAGGAAGTTGGTGCTGTGTAGTGTTTCTGTGTTATGAAGAGTGGAGTTAAAAATAAATACTCTTCTAAATACAATTCCCTAATCCCATAAGATTTCTATCCCTGACAATACTAGTCCATGTGTATAAGGTTATAGTGTAAATATTTGTTGGTTTTATCTATTTTATTTAAATAGAGACCAAAGGGGGTGTAGCTGCCAAGTCAACAACTAACGGGCATCCAAATGAACAAAATAGTAAAAATCCATGCTGTTTAATGAAATAAAGGCCAGCTTGTGAAAAGAGCAGTCCTAAAGCTCAGTTAAAAGAACTAAATAATGACAATAAGTAGCTCCACGTATTTTCTAAAACAGACATATATGGTCATGACCACGCTGTTGCTATTGTTGTGAGCACAACTCAGTGGAGCAGACCAAATCACCGTGACACCATTTGAGGGTATAAAACTGGTAATTGATGTAAATTGCAGAAATATATTTAACATTGAAAAACTCGTTTATTTTTTTGTCGTCAATTTCAGCTGTGAGTGCAACTTTTATAGGATTGAAGTTAAAAATGGTGGTCCGAATTATCTGACGTTTCTGCTGTGCGTCTTTTATGCTGTGCTGCGTATCATTTTTGATAAACCAAGCATACTGACGTGGAAGCTAAACAAGATACTGCTGTGGATGGGGCTGCAGGAAAACATATTTTAGCCACTTGAAATATCAATATTAGTTTAATTTGCTGCTTCACTTAGAATATTTTCTCTGCTTTACCTTACACACTAACCTACTGAGGCAGACCAGCAACTCCAATATTCTGTGAAATAAAGTGAGTGTTTTTGTCAATGGAGTCTGGTGGTTTTGAGATAACGGCTTCAATTCTGAATTGGAAAAAGCTGACGGTGAGGGGAAGCAAAATATTCTAAATATAGAGTTCATTTAAACTGTTGGTGGGCCTTTTTTAGGTGGCTAAAAATAACCAACTGAGGCAGAGTTTGCTCAGCGGAAAAGTTTTGATGTATGTAAGTGATGCCAGGGCTTTCTACTTGCAGGCTAGTGTAAAGACATTGTGATTTGGCCTCTGTGCAAAAACTTTTTTGTAACTGAAAAATATAATTTCTTCTAAAATAAAAAAACAAACCACGACTGAAACTAGATTTAAAAAACACTTCATTAAAATATTAGATTCAGATTAGATTTTTATTTCAAACCTGAAAAATAAAACTAAAAATAAGTAATAATAATAAAAGTAAGAAAAAAAGAGAATTCCCAGCAGACATATTCAGTGAACAACGTAAGTATTTCATGCCAGAAAAGGAGCAAGTGGATGCTTTTATTAAAACAAATTGATATTATATTGAATATTCCCACTTCTCCATAAAAACATCTATAGCTGCTGTTGCCAAAAAGTGGACATTTAATAGAAGAATGTTAGGGCTTTGTCACTGCCACGTTTTGTTATTTAAACTTTGAATCTATATTAGCATGTCATGTCCAGTCTGTTTGTAAGAAACAGGCTTAAACTGCAGACTGAATATAAAGAACTGTCTGCTGAACGGGAAGCCTGGCTGAGAGGCGACAGTGAATACCTCAATGGTGGGAGTGAACACTGGGGGGCAGGATTTTTTATGTCATGCTTGTTGCGGAGTACAGAGGCTTTTTCTAAAGCATTTACCAAAGCATGACAGTCTGAACAGAGATGCGTAATGAAGGTTGTACCAAGACTGATGCAATTTCTTTTACAGAGAGAGGTGAAACATTGGAGAAAAATCTCATTCTGTGGATTCAGAGAGATGAACTTGGCATTGGAATAAAAATGCATCTGCAACACAAAAGGCAGCAGAGGAAAATCAAATGGCATTTTTCTGTATTTTTTTACCTGTTGTGTGTTGTTGGCTGTGTACGGCAGCATAGTGGACACATGAAACATTATCTCATAGTCCTGGTAGCGCGTGTAGAGCGAGTGTGTCCCGGTTGAGTCCGCTACACAAGCAAAGGACGTACAGAAACACACACACATCACACAAAGAGACAGACAGATAGGGATTTAGCAAAATCAGTCAACGTGTCTAAATGAAAGACTTAACTCAAACTGTCACAGTCACGGTGGAATCTGTCCCATTTGCTGCTCCGTGCCGCTCACTGAGGGGAAAACAGCTCCCAGATAATCAGCAGTGACTATGCTATTTTGCAGGCATTACTCAGATTACATGTGGCTAGATAGGAGTTATCTCTGGCTTTCAGTGGTGCACTGATGCCCTTCGGATAATGGTCCTGTGACAAGGTGAGATACGGCCAATAGATGGGGATGCGGTGCGCGTTTATTTTCCAGCTTACTCTTGTTGTCCAGCTGAGCTCGGTATTTCTCCCAGCCCTTCAGCCGCACGCGCTCCCCGAGCAGGTCCAGAAACTCCTCAAACGCCGGCCCCGAGCTCTCATTGTTGTACATGTCTTCCTCTGAGCTCTGCCCGGCCCGGCAGTACATCACCCCAACCTTTCGCTGGAAATTCAGCTACATTAGAAGACAAGAGAAGCACAGAGTTTATAATAAGCCTGCCAAGACCTTTCATCTAACAGGGCATACTGATCATTTGACATCTTACTTTACAGCTCACAAAGCTTGACAGAAACATTTTCTGTTGCATAATTTTATACACCTGCACAGCATATTACACCATCAAAACTCTTAATTCCCCTCAGCTTTTATGAGTTCAGGCCGCACAATCCTTCAGACAGAGAGTTCATTTCAGGAAAGTTCTTTTTTTCAAGCAGTTCACCTTTAAAGGTGAAGCTATTGGCTCTCTGGTGTGTGTTTGGGGGGGGGGTTATATGTTCAATAGCTTTTGCAATGAAATGTAAAGGGACATAAAAAAAAAAAGTTTTTAATCATGTGAAAGGCTTAACCCTTCCAAATCTGATCAAATTGGCTTGATTTCTTAATAAGGCATAAGGCAATGAGCATCAAAAGAAGAAATAACCCCAAAAATAGCAGGACATTAGTAAAACAATGCAAGAAAATTAACTGAAAATTTGTAAAAAAAAATAAATAAATAAATAAATAAAAAGAAGAAAAAAACACAAAAGGGGAAGAAATGGATTAAAAAAAAGAGATGACCTAAAAAATTATCATTGTAAATGTGTAATTATGATCATTATAATTATGCATTTTCCCGTAGATTTTTTTTCTTTTTTCCGTAGACATTTTTTTTCTGAGCATTTAAAAATAATTTTCTAAATGTACTAATTTCCTGCAATTTGTGGAACATTTCTTAGCAAGATGCTCATTGCCTTTCTTTTTGTTTAATACTTTATAATACTTGTAAAAAGGCATATCTGAGAGCAGCATAACAAAAGTGATGTCACTTCAGGTTTCTAAGGGTTAAAAGTACGCAGGATTTTCCTAAAAAACAATGTCAGCATTCACACAGAAGTCCTCGCTCTCAATAATGATCCCCTAAATGTGTGTCACGGTGTATTTTTCTGCAAAGACCCTGCCCTCTGCCTTTATTTTCTTATTTTCCTCTTATTTTGATGTGTGGTCAGGTGTGTGGGACATTTATATGTGCGTAGCCCGCAGCCAATAACAGCATGTGGCGACTTAATAAAAAGTCGCAACCAGGCGCCCTACAGTAAGCAGCAACCATGCAAGAGAAAGTTACTTAAATAACAGCACAGAAAAATGCAAATATCAATGTGTGTTTGTTAGGGCTCTGAGAACGTGTGACAAACAATTGCTATTAGGTTATATATTCTGATTATTAACTGACTGATTAATCATTAATGAAAAAATTAAAAATAAATCTAAATGAATTTCAGACTTTAAATGATTAAACAAACAATTTGGGCCATAAGAAAAAAAATATGAAATAAAGAATTTCTCCCAATAAAACAGCACATCAGAAAACAATGCAGATATATTACAGAGACCGAATTACTAAAACTTAAACAACTGCCTACTGTGCCCTTTTCACAGTGTGCAGCTTGTTTAATGTCAAAAAGTAGCACCAGACAAAAGCGGCTGCTGTACTACATCATAACTGAACAGTCAACATGGTGGCAGAGGTCGTTGAGAGGAATGAGCGGATGTAAAAACTGCACTTTCACATCTAAACACACCTGACTGATCACTGTGGAGGTGTAGACTTTAGAGTGTCAGCTTTTCAACCTTTTTTCATTCCTGACCTTTTGAAAAAGAGCTTTTTGCTGCTGTATGTTACTATCCGATGTCCTGAAAAGCTTCTATCAGACACACGCAGCAGTGTCAGCAGACGGAGCCTTACTCACCCCCTGCTCGTCCAGCTTCAGCAGGGTATCCCGGACCTTGGGGGAATTTGAGGCCAAGCGAAGACAGTGCAGGTTCAGTTCAGGCATGATGAACTCCAGCAGCCTCTTGGGAGACAAGCCCCTAGGGGTCGTGTGACGAGCGGCAGAAGGCACGGACTCCTCCAAGATGGAACCTCGCAGTGTCTTCATCTGAGGAGACGATTCACAGTCATCACATCCAGTCAAATCAATTTTACACACTCTGAACTTGACGAGAGCTTTGAGGAGAGAAAAGTGCCAGGTTACCTCTGTGGTGCGAAAGATGATTCTGTAATTGTACTGAGCTCCGCTGGATCCTTCTTTCTCCTCTCGACGGAAGCTGATGGCCACTGGACCGAGGCGGTCATCCATGCCGAAGAAATTCTGATGTTCTGTGATGACAATAGGGTCACGTACATACAACTGAGACAGTGTCTGGGTTAATGTAAGAGGACTGTATGAAAATTATTCAGGTAGAAAGGGGAGGAGGAATGGTATTATTTTATTTAAAACCTAATTTTGACTGCAAAACCTTCTGTCTAACATATCAAAGCAATATATTTATGGGAAACAAGTACGTGCCCGACCTTCCCCTTCTTCCTAATGACTTCTGTACACTCCCTAAATGATAAGACGATAAAACTGAAACGTATGCCATGATAACGAGTAGTAAAGTGATTGTTCATTCATGACTTACTAGCAATACAATGTGCTAACATATAATTTTAAGCTACTGCTGTATCTAACACAGACTCCATCCACTACTGGACTCACTGTGTAATACTCTCCTCCAATCACGAGCACGCATTCGCCCACTGAAATTTGCGCAGACATAACCGGCCAATTGGAACATGCCAAATACATGCGGAGCCCACAGTATATATAAGATACATATGACCGTGTGAGGATCAGTGTGGCTTGGTCGATTTTATGTCACGACTGGGTGTTCATCCATCGGGCTCCAACCACTGTACCAACAGAGTCCTGTACCATGCAAGATGGAACATAGGTTACGGTGCTGTAACCCTGGCTCTGTTGGTACAGGTGGAGCCCTCTACCTCGGTGCCCTGTGGCTCCAGTGCCGCTCAATGAAGAGACCGTAGAAACCCAGCTGGCTCCGGTCATTAAGATGTCAGAAAGACTAAAGACTCTTACTCTTAAATTTGGGAGAGCTGCTCATTTTTATAAATATTTTTAGACTGTCTTACAGCATAGGAATAAGATGTGTTAATTTTGAAAATAGCTGAAGTTCCCGTCTAACGTCATCTGTTAACAGAGTTCTTGGTCAAAATGACGTTGGCATTAGGTGTCCTGACACTGAATTCTGGTCACCCTACGTCACAACCTAAATTGAACCAAGTAGCAACGTCTGATGGTGTTGGTGGCCAGCTGGGATGCTGACACCATCATATGCGTCCTACAAATACTGTGGGCTCTGCACGTATTTGAGGAGTCATTCTAAGATTAGCTGATGACATTTATGCAGATTTCAGTAGTCAAACGTGTGTTTGTGATTGGAGGAGAGTTTTACCCATAGAGTCCTGTAGAGACCAGTAGAGGGCAGAGCCCGTGCTAAAAGAACCAGGGTTACAACAGCATATCTTTCTTTCTATCCCTGTAATTCTATTCTCTCCTTTGACTAAACAGAACCCAAAAAAACTGCAGTTGACTTGCACAACACATACCTTTCATGTAGAAGTATTTGCGATAGTAATGGGCTCCCAGATCTGCATGCTCTATAAAGTAGTTGCTCTTGCCCTGCTGCTGGACGTTACTCTCTCTGGGCTCCTCCAGCACCGACACAGCATCGTTGGGGGTTCGCAAGCTCGACCAGAGTCCCCGCCTGCCCTGAGATCGACCCAGACCCACCTGCTCTTCTCCCCCAGTCTCATTACGGAAGTGGGGGCAGCTGAGCAGCAGCTCGTTATCGTTGCCGTCACCTTCGTCCAGCAGCAGCGACTGCTCAGGGTCATCTGTGTTCACCCCGTTGCCTCCCCCGCCCTGTGCAGGTGAGGACGGGGTGGCTTGGGAGAGGGGGCGCAGCTGGGAGGCGGCTGAAGCCCCTGAGGTGATATTCTTTTTCCGTCCAATACTGTCTCTGTTTGTGGCCGCTTCGGTGAGGTCAAACAAGATGCTCTGAACATCGTAGTGGGCAAAGTTCCTCACCCATGCCCCGCCACCGATGTTGTCATACGGACCTGGTTGAGGGATCTGAGGGGGTTTGGTCTTCTTACTGAGACCTTCAGGCTTTGGCGGCTTGGCAGGTTTTGGGGAGTCCCCTGTGGAAACAGACAGACCCCGAAAAAACCCATCAGGCTCCGGAGGGTTGCCCTGCAGTCCTAAAAGCAGGAAAGGGTCTTTGAAGCGGAGGGCGTTTGGACTCAGGGGCCCCTGGTCGTCTGTGCTCGGCTCCTGGGCTTGACTCTGTCTCTCCAGAGAGGACAGGCTGCCATATTCCCTGTGTAGCAGCACAGCACCATCCCCCTGAGCCCCCGCACCCACCTTCTCACCAACCACCCGAGCTGCTTTCCCCCCTGCCTTCCCGGAGGAGTCCAAGTCTCCTAAGGTTACATCGCTGTTACTTCTCTGCATGATGTGGCCCCGGCCCATCGACCTCAGCGTCAGCCCCACTCGGCTCGGAGTGAGGCTGTCTCCATCTGCTCCATCACCTTCCCTCCTTGGCGGCCACTCCACGACACTCGCCTCCCGTTTAGGGTCGAAGTTGACGGTGGCAATAGGCGGCCGCATGTTTTGACGGCGAAACTTGCGGATGAAGAGGTCATCTGACTGCATGGTGCCTGAGAAAGTGACTCCAGTCCAACGATCTTTTCTCCACTCTGGTCCACAGCTTTCCGCTCTCCCAGTTAAATTTCTGTCCTGGTCTCTATGGTGCTGGTGTGAAACAGGAGCACCGTGAGCAAAGATGAAAAACCCTTCTGAGTGAAAGCAACAAGTATAGTCCTCATTCGCACCACTTAAGGTGTTTTTTGAACTTTATCAACCCTTGGGCTCTCATAGATGTCTCTGTGAGGTGCCACACTCTGTTTTCACAAGTCAACGAGTTCTCGAGTGTATATGAAGAGGACTGAGGTGAATGTGCAGCTGTGTCTCGCTGCAGGGGTCCGTCCAGGTGTGCAGATGTGTGTTTCGGTGGTGCTCCAGTTATGAGGTGCTCCTTCCTGCGGAGTAAGGATGAGAGAATCATCACTGGAGCTCGAGTCCTCTGTGCAGGAGAGGCTCTAGTAACCCTTCTAACATGGTGTCCAATCGTCTGCACTCTTCAGTGCCTGCTGCTTCCCTTTTGGTCTGGTCCACTTGCCACCTGTAGATAACAAAAACAAAAAAATGTCTTTTTTTAACCTCATCGTTCACCCACACTGCTGCTATCTTAATCGACAGCTTTATATTCAACTCATAGGAGCTTGTCAGAGAGCGCGCAGAAACACTGTGGAGGAGAATGGCTTTGACAAACAAGTATTGAATTCCAACAATAAAGCAGCAGGCAGGTCTGACGTGAGTTTTATTGTTGAGTAATGCCTTGTACCTCTGTTTTCTTTCATTATTAGTCTTTCCTTTACACACTTTCCGTTCCAAAGTTTCCCTAAATAGTTCCATAGCAGACTTAATGCTCGGCACATCCACCCTGCACACGCTCACAATAGACAGTATTAACAGAGGGGAGGGGGCCTTCCTGGCTCACTGACACACTGCCAACATACAAGAAATAAGTGTAAACTGTCTCCCACCCCCACATACGTTCACACACAAACAGACCCAGCTTTGTTGGTCCACACTCTCTCACCAACATTTAAAAGACTATATAAATAATAGCAACAGCAACAGAAACATTATTAACTACAGATATGTTACCATTTTCGAACAGCTGCAATTATTTTCATTACGTCAACAAAGAGGTTAAGAGTCATTTAAAGGCGACAGTTTGGTGCCAGGACTATGAAGCAGTGTACTTCCCTTTTTTAAAGTACGAATGCAATTCTTTGTGTTACGTTTTAAGTGCAGCTTACCTACAAAGTGAGTTTTGTTTCATGTACAGATCGGCCAGTTTCTGTCATCATTTGTCGCAGATGCCCCGTCTTTGGCCAAATTGACGTCAATCAGCTCAAGCTGAAACCTTTTGTTGCTCTCAAAAAGGTATGAGGCTTCTTCCTGTCTAGCTTTTTTCACATGCATCTCGTCTCTTGTGCTTGCAGCCTAAAGAGCAGGTGCAGTGGTGCATTGCTGCTACCAGAAAAGCCTCTCTCTCGCTCACACACACACACACACACATGCAAAAATTGAGCAATGTGAGGAAGTCACAAGAAATCTTTGTTTCCCTTCCTTGCCTACTCTCACACTCTCTCCGTTTCCTCGCAGTCAGAGAATTTATCGGCAGACGTTTCCATTTTGCTGCGAAAAGCCTTTCGAAACCTGTAAACAAAATATGGAGGTTGAGTAATTGTTATCAGAGGTTATCAGTAGTTTTAGCAGTGCGTCACTGGGGCTGAGGTGTTCACATGCACTTTTATCATGTAGAAGACATTCTGTAACTCAGAGCTGCTCACTGTTAGCAGGAAGAGACTGCAGATTAAGTTTCTCTCAAAGGGTTTTTTGTAAATACTGCAGTGGATCATGCCTGCTCTTCAAAAAGAATGGAGAAAAAAGGGTTTTACTGGGCTTTGTTATTGTTTTATATTGTCTTCTGCAGCTTTTGATCACTTTCAGCATTGTCTAGTGCCTGTTCTCTCATCATAGTCAGCACAGTTAGAGTGGTGCAGGACGTCATAGTGGAGAAGAGCAGGCATCCAAGTTTTTGTTTTGGAGCACTTAAAAATGCATGAATGCTTTTGTTTACATATAAACTATCTATCATATTTGATCTGAAGCTGCAAATTTTCACTTGCTCTCTTGAAAATACAAACTGCTTGAGCTGTGTGACATTAATATTTCAAAGGTTCCATAAAATGGAACATAAATATGTTGGAAGGACACTGTTTTTTCTTTGATAACACCATGCCAACAGTCATGTCAAAGTTTTAACAATTTATATAGAAAACAATAAAATGCATTTTAGTTTGGTGGCATGGCTCTGTAATGCTCAAAACTGACGCAGACTGTCTTTAGCCTACAATTGCCCCGGCAGAGCATGAGGCACTCAGCAATTGATGGAAATGAGCACAAATTGGGGGAAAAAAAAACATTCAAAATCCAAATAAATCTAAATGCTAATACAAAAAGGGGGTGGGAAGATGGGGTTAAATTACTGGAAACAGGCAAGATGCAAGTTTATGTATGCAGGTCCATAGTCAGTATTTTAGAAATACTGAGCCTGAATGCCCTGTGAGTTTGCATCCTCACTATAAAAACAATGCTTTCGTAAATCACAATTTATATGTTCAGTTAACTGTTTCCTGATATTTTCTTTGATTATGAAGCCTTAAAGAATGTAACTCTGGTGAAGGATTATAACATTTTATTTCATTTTCATTGCCTACAATGGTCAAATTTAGGAATACTGACTCAGAATCAGCCTTAAAAGACCTGTACATGACATTCAGACACACAGTGTCTGACACACAGTTCTCAACATGGAGGTAAATGAGCAGCAAATAGTGCTAACAACAGCACCGGTTCCTGACAAAGAAAGCAGTGTTATCATGAGGGGGAATGGAGGGTGGGCATTACGCTTCCTTGCAGACACTGTCCCAAAATGATGGATGTAGCTATACCAGTGTCACCCATTAGTTTGTGGACTCCCATTCTGAAGCCTCCAGTTTGGCATTTCAGCCATCGCCATATTATGTTTAGGGGCCAAAAGTGACAACACCTGGGCGAAAGGTTGAAGCATGGGAGGAGCAAGGGGTGGATCTGACTGAGAAGCTGAGGACAGAGGAAAATCGCTATAGAGACCAAACCATTTTTATATCATGCTGTAAACATGGTTATTTCAGTCTATCATGACTGAGTATCTTCTGGAGCCTATCTCAGGTGGTCAAGATTAGCTAGCCGGTGGAATACACACACAAGGACTCACATGCACTATTTGCATACACAAACAGAGGTTTTCTGCTATATTAACGTTGTGAATGTCGCATACAGCAATAATTTCTGATGATACAGAGCACATGACCTTGGTGACTTTATTGGCAGCTCTGTGTGTACGCAGAATGGGTACCACATGTTTTGGTTAGTGTTACAAAAGGCTGTGGTCATATATGAGTGAATAATATGTGAAACACTGGAATATAAAATGACTTCCATGTCTGTCTTAACTAACTTGAGGCATGCTTCAAATTATATAGAGATGCTGCAGTGGTGCGATGAAAAAATAAATAAATAGATAAATATTTTTGTATTTTTCCAAACACCTCTGATTGGTCCCGGCTTCTCTCTCCCTGACAATTTAAGACACTTCCGGCCATGTGCGGTTCCCCATCTGACACACTGAGCAGTGGGTCACATAGAGAAGCCTCTGTGCAGCGTCTGTATGGTGCCAGGGCTGCTGACATTAAAACCCTGCTCATGTTTCTTTCTGGGAACCTGCAAATGTTCTCAAACATCATTACCCATGTGGGCACAAATGATGTTTGTCTACGCCTATCTGCAATCATTAGGTGCAGCATCATCTTCATGTTTCACAACGTCTTGAAAAGGTGTGAGCAATCAATTTTCTCCGCTGTCTCAAAGTGGGAGTGCAGATTATTGGCAGCAGGTTTGTTTTTCAAGAAAAAAAAATCACAGATTGCCTTCATGTTGTTCCAACAACAAACTGAACTTCCAGGGTTGGCCAGAAACACTCCTGCTCTCCACCAACACAGAGCGCGGGTTGAACTTGGACACTTATCACTCACCGCCTTTGTACAAATCACATATTCCTGAGCTTCTTAAGACCCCCGACCCATGAATCAGTGCTTGTTTCCATAGCAACCTGTCTAGTGCCACCCTCTTTCGATGTGGTATCCAGTCCACCAGTGCTTTATTGTTTATTCTACTCAGTGGGTGAAATGGCTCCACTTTTGCCAAACAACCCACGACTGATGATATTTGTGTCAGTGACCTCTAACTTCTTCCTCAGAAAACTACAAGACAACATCGACAACGAGGCACAAATATTATCTTGTCATGGTTTTACAGCTCGCGTCTTCTAAAACACAAGATGACACTGGAAAAAAAACAACAGTTCATAACAGTATATAGATGCTGTTTCCATTGATCTAAATGGGTTTGAAGATGGTAGGCAAAATACGAATGACAATTTAGTCTTGGCAGAAAGAAAATTGTACTTCCCACAATCCAACTAAGATCTTAGCCTAAATCAAAAACATGAGAAAAACTTAAAGTGGTACTCCACTTGAACTTACATTAGCATGTGTTATTAGCCATGCTAGGAGGCTCTAGGGATGGCAATGAAGGTCCAATTAGTTTATGCTAGCATGTGCTAAACGACGATGCTGAACATTATAACCTGCTTTACACCAGCATGACATGCCATTGTGAGCGTTTTAGCATTTAAAAGCACAGCTGTGCCTAAGGATAGCTTCACAGAACTGGAGGCGTGGCTGTAGACTTATTCTTGTTTCTGTTGTAAACATTAACACAGTGAATGCAGTACATACTGCCAATTTAGTGTTAAACCTTTTGGTAACTTACACTATTACCATGTAGAGTGCAGTCAGGTAAAGTGGGACATCAGGTAAAGTGGGACAAATGTTTCACATCTTGAGTTCTTGGTCACATTACAGACATTATTAGCATTTTTGCCACTTGAAATTTTTTAAAATATGATGCAGGGAAACCATGTTGGCCACAGTACTCCAGAATTAGAATAAATAGTTATAATAAATAATTAGGTTACATTGATGATTTTATGAAATAATAAATTAACTGAGCTATTCATAAAACACACAAACATGACAGTCCCATTTGACCTGAACATGTCATCAGAGTGAGTTCTTGATTTGATATTTTACTTAGCAAATTATATTCTTTACGGAAATACAGCAGAGATACAAATTAAGTTCTAAAAATAACGCTTAAGGCAGCCTTAAGAATCTCAAATGACCTGACTTCACCCAACTCCGTGCCAAAAGTTTAACATATCCAACACAGCCAAGATAGCATGAGTAAAACTTTTAGCAATTAGCAAACTTTATTTAATTGACACACTGAATAGTTTGACACCTTTTATATTAATTGGCTTTCTCAAAACCTCGTGACGTGCAAGCAAAGCTTGTAGTTCCTAATTAGTTTGTGGCTTGTTAGTACCTGGTGCTAATCAAAAAGTAAGCATAATACACTTAAATACAGGTACCAAAAGAAAACACTTTAAAGGCCTTAATGTTAATGTTGTTACAGATTTTAACTTCCTAATTGGTTAGAACTGAATTGCAAGTGGCTCTGAATAGGAACCGCACAGAACTCAGATCACCAAGTTATTAGCATGATTCACATCTACATCATCTCTTATGTGTTTCAGCATCTATCTGGTACAGTGTTATTAAGTTATTTTTCATCTGAGTTCACCACTGTGTGAGGGTAATAACCACATTCCCTTTGAATCAGAATCAAGTGCAGAAACAGAAAACAGGACTTTGTGGAAAGGAGACAAACATTTTAAAAGACTAGACATTTTCTTACCATTACTGATTTGCAACGTCTTCAATCAAATCTTTAATAGTCCGGATTCTAAAGTGCATACTACCTCCGCATCAACAGTGACCTCCATTTGACTAGAAACTGTCTTCTCTCTGTATTATTGCTATAGAGAAGTGTGTGATATACCTTACAAAGAGATACAAAGTGAAGAGGAACTAAAGTGTTTAGTCCCTGCCCCCTCAAGTTTCAGCTCCATTTATTTGGGAATCCATTGTTTCACATTCTCAGTAAAAATTTCTGCCGCATGCATCAGACTGCTAATTTAAATGTCATTGTACATCTTCCCCACAAAACAACACTGAAGCCTTGTCATTTTAAACAACTACCTTTTGATCCAAAACATTGCTACCCTAGAAAAACCAACATACATTATTGATAACCAGCTTAATGTTTTCCCAGGATATTTCAGGCTTACGAGCAATATCAGTTTGGCTTAAACCAAACCCTAATATGATCATAAATGATCATTTTGTAGTAGCAGGACTGACTGAGTGGCAATAAAAAAGAACTTAAGGATATTATGAAAGCTTGAGACAATAAACAGCAACGGGAAGCTCTGTTTTCCAAAAGCTTTCAATACAGCTGATTATTCTTTGATTGTAAACGTGCATGGCTTTAAATGTGATGATGCTGCATCTCCCTGGTTTGAACTGATCCCAGAGCAGGACACAATATCAGAACTTCTTATTTTTTAATTGGTTCAGTTTGTATTTCTCCAAAAACTGTCATGTCGAACTAAAAAGGAACCAGTGCAGTTGTTTATTTTTTCCTTGAATACAGCCGAAAACAGTCTAAAACTAAAGAAGGTTACCATTCATTGTGGTATAGCTGCATTATTTCTTAACATATTCAGTACATAATGTCATATCATAAAACAGGAGGTCATTGCCTATACAAGGATCACTGCTATTGACATTATTGGGTCAGGAGAGACCTTCTGCTTCGAAGAGGTGAATTTACAGCTCACAGCAACTTAATACAATACAGTCTCTGGCTTTTGTTTGATATCTAGCAACAGCAAAAAATGTTGTTGCACATTTATGACCTGTCACCTTGTTTACTATATTACGTGAATGCCACTGTCACACTAAAGACCCTGCAGCGCCCATTTAAACTTTAAAATTTGTACGGAAAACAAAGCAAATTTCAAATATTCATACTGAACAGCCAAGTCCGGTTTGACTGGCATAATTCTGAGTCGGGTACAGTCCTATAGTTAACAATGCTGTAGGAGCTTACTCACTGAGACTGCTTAAAGGGAGACCAGTGGGTGGCCACCATATTCCCATCCCACCATCAGGACGGCGTTACCAGCGGTAATCGAGTATGAGCAGTGCTGCTATAGTTAGCTAGCTTACCCTTGACCCAGCTGGTGTAGAGTGGTCAAAGCTAATATTAACTAACTAGTGGAGACCAGAGGGTTGGCAATGGCCACCTTGTTTCAGCATGTTAATGCAGCCAGCCAGCTGTCTATCAGCAAAGCCAACAGAAAATAAAATACAACACAAAACATTTACATCACAAAATATTAAAATGTCACCACCTCTAAATAGGTTGCGCTTTGAAATGGGGAGCTAAAGCTCACTGACTTAATAGAGCAGTAGACTACTGGGTGATGGGCTATCAAAAGAAAAGTGAACCAAAATAGACATACCTTCACAAACATACACTGAACATTTGACCCAAGAAGAAACATTGCTGAGAACATAAAAAACATTGAAAGGGCTCTTTAATGTGTTATATTATGAGGACATTGAGCTGTGGAACATGGGACCCTGGGTACATTGATAAGCTCCTGACACTATTATCATGAAATATCAGATAGCAACACATACTATCCTTTTTCCTGTATAAGAAAGCATATACTCTGTACAGTTATAGTTGCATGCACTTGCCCACGTTCACAGTGCACACACACGTACGTCAGCACCACAGATGATGCAAACTGCGCATGACCTCTAACGCTCCCTGAGCCACAACTCTACCACCACATCAACAGAAACTTCACCCTTTACTCGGCTGCTTAGCAGAAACCACTTAAACATTTTGTATTAAATGACTTTAAGGAGGAACTGCATTTAATTTGATCTGCTGACTTTTGGCATGACTTAAATCTCCATGATCTGGTTGTTTTGCCATATACACTTCACAGACTCCATATGTCATCTGTGTCTCAATGGTCTGTCATTCTCCTGCCTTTCATCCACGCTGACTGACGCTGATTCACCACATGAATCCAATCATGGATCATAACTCTGACATGTATTCATATGGTCAGACTTCTTTTTATAAAAACAGCTGCATTCTCAATAGTTTGCAGACAGTATATGCAGTGCTCCTTAAGCATTGCATCAATTTAAATAATAAACAGAATAAAACTGTGTCTTTTTCTCTGTTTTCTGCCACAGGATCAGCGCAGGAGGGATGACCCAGACACGCTGCTGATGCTCTCCAGGATTGTTTTTGAAAGATTTGGAGCGTTCACTAAAACACTCTGAGGATGCTGCCCTCCGCAGATCCTCTCACGGTACCGGAGCCGCTCTGTGTCCCAGAGAAACTCAATAATGCATGTAGACAGCAGTGTTTAATCCTGCATCTCGGAGCTTAAAGCTCTGTTAGCAGCCAGTGGACAGTAATTATCTCGGTATTGTGCTCACATGCTCTAGATAAACTAGACTTTATTTTAGTGCTGAAAAATCAATTTCTTTGTGTGCTGAGCTCCATCGTGTCCATCAGAGGTGACGACAGCGCTGGGGCTGCCTGAAAACCTCGGAGCAGAAAGGAAAATGCGAAATTACACTGTGGAGCAGCAACATTATTTCTGCTTCAAAGCATTATACCTCTGTGTATAATTTATTTTCTTCTTTATTTGAACTACATTAGATGCTTGGTTTAGATGTCTGGTTTAAGTGATGATAGTAAATGATGTCCACTTCCATGTCAAAGGGAAACTTAAATATATTTTTCAACCTGGCCCCATTTTCCAAACTCTTTGTGACTAATTGGAGACATATTTATGAGATAGGTCCAGTGTAAAGACTGCTGCAGCTGGCAGCAGTGAAACAGGCTGCAATGTAACCACTGTGGGCACGTTAATTTACATCCGCTAAAAGTGATTGTTTTTGCCACTTAGATCATTATTCCAAGTGTCGTACAACATTTTGGAAAGCACCCTAAAGACATAGACTTTTTTGATAAGACAAATATTGTTTTTGTATAACCAGAAACATCTCTGAAATCACTTGCCAAACCTCCATTTAAAAACAGTCGTTTTATCTTAAAACACACTTCATTCAAAGTTGACAAAACAAGATAAAACACAAAGCTGTCTTGGTTTGTCTTTCCACTGTTTCAGCAATTACCAACTCTGGTTTGGTTGAACTAAACTCGTAATTCCCCCAATTAGATATGAAAACATGCATCTATTAATGCTAAAATTATTTTTTTTAACTGATTCTGGTGTATTTGGCTGTGTCAATTTTGAGGCTGTTTTTAGTTACACAAAAAGGATCTTACTCTTTCGCAAAAAGGTCTTTCTCTTGAGGGATCCTTTCCATTGTGTTGTTAGACACAATCTGAGAGTGGCAAACACAAGCAATCCTAGTGGATGTAAATGGACCTTGCATAATTGCCCCAAATGGTTACGCTGCAGCCTGTTTTGCCACTTGCGGCTGCAGTGGTCTCACTCAATACTAAACCAATTTCAAAAAATGTCATTCTCATTAGTCACTTGGGTCCAAAAACATGTGAAAATAGGGAACAGGTTGAAAATTGCGGAAGTTACCCTTTAAGTCCAGGACAAGGTTAATGGGCCTCTGGTGTACAGCGTGAGGACACAAACTGAAGTCAAAGAAGAGTCCTTTTAAAAGCATAGTGTTTTGGGGAAGTCATGGTCGCTTGACTTATTTTGTACCCGCTCATGCAAGTCTGCGTCCTGTGAAACAGGAAGAGATGAGTGACTTTTGATCCCTGAGAGGATGGGTGTCGTCATCGTTTCTACACTTCCACACCTATGGCAGACTGGCTGCAGTATGAATAAGCAGCCTTTTTTGCCGGTAACTGAGGTTGACTTAACCTCCACCCATGTGTTTTTATCATAATTAACGCTGATGTGGCAGTCATTTGAAGTATCTAATGGTAAAAAAAAAAAAAAAAAAAGATTGCGTCCTGATATAGAAGATTGAGATTGGATCTGTTTTGTCCTCAGGTGAAGCTGCAGAAATCAGCTTAACAGCTTAGCAGCAATTAGATGTGATCAGTGACAAAAGTTGTGCACTTACTGCAGCCTTATCAACTCCATCACATCAAGTTGCAGCAACTGCTCAGACTTGCAACTCAATGTTGTGCTTGTTGCCTTTCTGTTTGAAAGAACTGAAGCTGTGACATACGCCTCCATGCCTCCACATATTAGACAAGCAAAAGCAGCAGGCTGTTTTGACATGTGACATTAAAATGATAAGTAAAGATGGAGGAACCGGCACTGACACCAAAGTCCGGTTACTGCACCTCAGTGAACATCTAACCAGGCGAGTAAACGTCCAGCTTCACAGTCTGGGGGTCAGCTGTGGCACTGTCTATCCTCCTAGTTAAAAGCTGCCTTGCCAATTCTTAACCACAAGGTCTAAATCAACTCCTAATAGTGATTGATTTTGGGGAATTTAAAGCTGAGCTCAGTCTCACTCTCATTTATTGATCCCACACAGCCCTGACATATATGAGATCAGGTTACATCCTTGCTTTTGCTCCCGATTGAGTGATGCTTAACTGACCTAGCTGCAATGCTTTTAAGAAGGTAAACGTGTATTAATGTGGCTGGATCTGATTCAGAAAATGAGTTCATTCTAATGCCCAACGCTTGCTCTAGGCACCCTCAATCCCCTCCTCACCCCTCCCTTACCACACTGCGGACAGTGAACTGGGCCAAGTCCAGAGGCTGCTAAGTGGATGGTACTGCAGCACTCTCCTTTTCGTAACATGTTTTATCTCTCTTTTTTATTCAAACAGTTTGCAAACGTCAGTCTCAGCTATTGGTCCCCAAAGACACATAAACCTGCATCCCTGGCAACCGGTGCTCAACGGGCCGATTGATAAAGAATAAAAAAAAGGAGGAATAAACGTCAGGGTGGCTGGAAAAAGACCAGGTTTTTTAAGGGATTATTTTGAGCAATATTTTTGTGAGCGATATTTTGCAGTGACAGAGGCTGTGGCGCTCAAACTGTAACCCGCAGTTTAATCCTGTGATTGATAAACATCCTGCACATCATTCATACCTTAAATATGACACATGCATCATCACTACTGCTTGGATGCTGCTGTCTCAGTTCTCGGTTTAATGATGTTTTCACAACACTTCAAGGTGATGCTGCTGACAGATAACAGACGAGCGGTTACATCATTTAAAGAAGTTGTGGTTTTCCTATGACGACTGAAGTGTCACAAGTTGGGATGCCAACTCTTATGCTGTGAAATGCCAATAATATTCACGAGCGATTCGTGACCATTTCTTTGCCCGCCATGTTTATGCATTTATGACTCCAAGTCGGAAACTGGTGTTCTAAAATAATGTTGTTATCAATGTTAATAAACTCAGCATGCTTTATGGGTAAAAGTTTGCTTGCTTGTTATAGCTAAGAGATACATACAACTAAAATGTGAAACTACTAAAAGTAAATGATGGCTACTAGGAACAAAGAATATCATTTTTTACTGTCAATTGTTGACACTGTTTCCATGCTTTCCGCCATTTCTGCTGCGCTTAAATGATAAGTAAAAATTACAACTCAGCATCTATCATCCAAATTTCCCACTTGTAATTACTCACTTGGGAGGGCCTTTCATGTGCTTATAACTTGTAAATACGGTAAATATTGTGAATACGATATTTCTGAGGAGCACACGAAGACAGCATAACACCACCTCAAAACTGTTGCTGTTGAAACATAGTGGCCACCCTCCAGTCTCCCTCAATGTCGCCTGGACGAATAAGTAACTTTTGAGCAGCAAACCCCCTTTGGCATTGTTCACTATTTATGTTAGCACTGTTATCGCCGTTAGCACAGACAGTGGTGCTGCTGGGACAGCAATATGAGCGGTAATTGCAAAATAACCTATGCTACTAACGAGCTTCCGGCTGACTCCGGTGGTGCAAAGTGCAGAGCGACTACAGCTAACGTTGGCTAACCTGCTGAGACCAGAGGGTCTATTTCTGCATATTACTGTCAGCGAAGCCTACAGAAAATAAAATAACAGGCAAGACATTCACATCACAAAACATTAAAATGTCACCACCTCTAAATGGAAAGCACTTAGAAATGCGGTGCACAAGCTCCCAATGAATAAGAAAGTGTCTTATGTGTTTCACATCATTAACCAGTTAATGGGTATACACTGAAAGAAAAATTACAATAAATATCCCTCATCACAACACAGGAAATCTAAAGTGAGCCACACCTTCTTTGTCAGTTATGTGATGCTAGCTGGATCTTTCAGGGTTAGTGTTTTAAATAATATGCTGATATTTACTTGTCCTGTTTGAAAGAAGGGTCATGATGAGCTCCAACATGTCTGGAGAGGAAAATATTTCAACCAGTGGAAATATTAAAAAGGCCAATCAGCAGAAAGTGTCAGTAAAATGCGGTCTTTGTCTGCAACAGCTCTGCTGTGTAGCGCTGTTGTTATGTGGAGGTCAAAGCTCCCTTTAGGCTCCACAGTAGGACAAAGCATCATCTCCACACAATCGAATACTTTTAATTTGAAGGAGAGCTGTCCTCCTATAAATGTGTCCTTGAAAATTTGAAAATAAAGTCTTCTGCCTAATAAATTATTAATGAGGCTGGGTGAGAGGGGCGAGGGTTACCGAGATGTTAATTATTCATTGGTCGGTTGCTCCCTTGTCCACTCTGGAACCGTCTGGGATGCTCACACAGACACACACAAACCAGAGCTGATTTGTTATGTCTTTTATCTAAGTCTGTGTCTGACTTCCTTTGTGCACGTGTGCTTCATGTCTTACAGTAAACCATATGCTTGAGGTCATATACCGTATGACTTCAGTGGCATCTGGTCCAGTTTCAGTTCTTTTTTTTGTTGTTTTTTTTTTTGTAGAGACGAGGTTTTGCTGAGAAAAAACAAGCAGCAGGGAGTCAGAGCAGCAAATTTGAATGCTTCACAAATCAATGCATGCCGACTTTGTTGTATTATTTTTTACTCATAGCGGATGCATAATCAGTGGACGTCCCCCTGCAGTCCATGCAAGGAGGAAGTATGCTCTGAAAAGCTTCTTCTATAGTATTGTCCATATTAGAAACTCACTTCCTCTTGAAATAAATAGTACAACCTTAAACTGATGCACACTCAAACACAAATTGAAGCGCTATTGTTTCAACACAACCTACGTGCCATTCTGCTGCAGTAAAAGAAAGCACCTAAGTGGCGCTATTGTTTGATATGTTATTTGCCATGACATCAACACTGTGTGCTGGCAGAGCACTGCCACTTCCTATCTGAAAATACACCTTGTGGCAGGCCGTGTGTGTGACGGAGAGACAATTTAAGGCCTAAATGTGAGACGGTTTGAGTGCATGCGCGTCTTGGTGTGCCTTTGCTGACTCCATAAAAGCCTTATAGATGTGGCACAGTGTCCACACATTGACAGGAAGAGCAGCTGTCCCTCTGTGACCGCCCTGTGTGTGTGCATGTGTGTGTGTGACAGGGAAAGGAACTGACCCTCAGCTTCATGACTGCATCTATTATGTTGAGACAGGGTTCACTGTTACTCCTCCGTCATCGGTGTAACCAGTTCAGAGGCAGAGGAGAAGAGATTGCACAATATTGCTTCAATAGCTCTCTGAACTGTCCCTCTACCTCGTCTGCTTTCAGAGGAAGAGACGCTGACCTCCTCCGCTTCCTCACTGTCCCTATTGTCCGCTGAAATGTAGCCGAGTGCCCATGAAATGGCTGCGGCGCTAACAGCATCCACACTCATCCCCGCCTCTCAGCTTAAAACCTTTTGTTTATGAGGGAAAATCTCTGAAAGCTGTCTTCAGTTACTCTGAATAAGCGTTGCTTATAACTTCAAGGTGCTGCAGAAAGGCCAGTTCTAATTGTTGCCATCAAACTAACAACCTGCACCGGTTCAGCTTATGTGCATTATGATCTTAAGCCTTTTTTCCACCAGTAGTCCATTTCAGTTCAGTTTGTTACACATGAGTAAGGTTATTTTTGAGTTTCCATTGTTATGAATAACAACAATAGAAGCGTTCCATGCTGTGCCATTTTTCGTCACCTCTCAGTTGTGGTACGTAGCACACTGATCAAACACGAGTGGAGCTAGAAACACTGCAGTCAGTGGATTGGTCAATAGCGAATCGACACTTTTGCTTGGACTACGGTGGACTGTAACCACTGTTCCTACAATGGCAACTTTACATGTACTACTCAACTATAACTAGAAAATGAAAGGATGTTTTATGTTTATTAGTCAAAAGCATGTGTTGACAATGTCCTGAATAATTCAACACACCTTAAATGTCGATATAATAACTCGATCATTACATTAGTTTTCATCGTTTCTCTTGCATGACATACTTTTGTATATGAATTTCAGCCGCTTTTTGCGAACTGCAAATATTGTATTTTCTCACTTGGGGAAAAAAAAGTGTCAGTGTCCTTCCCATGCACTCTGACATCACTGCACTGTTGCTCGGCTCGAAACACATAAGCCTGCTATTTTTTGATCTTAAAATGTCATGCAACCCGGTTCCAGGGACAATTAGCAAGGTGCAAACGTCCTCGCTGAGGAGAATATATTTAGCGAAAGCTGGACTGAGCAATGATGTGGCTATTACCATCACCTACACTTAAGAGTACCGATTCACGGTTCAAAACAGATTCACGGTTGTCTACACAGGCTGCAAACTCCTATCATCATTTTGGAGAAATAAAACGTAAAACGGCCTAAGTGATTATTTGATGTGGATGGTCACCCAGATACCCTGTGATACTTCCATTTTGTCACCACAAAACAAAATTTGTAAGAATGCTATAATTATGAATATCATTCCCCAAATATAAGCAAGTGTAAATCTAGGTTATGCGCTCTTGCAATACAGTATAAAAACACTGGAAGAGATGTGCAGCAGTAAGTCTTTGGACTCAAGTCCCGAGTCAAGACTGTCAATTCCCAAGTCCAGTCCCAAAGTCCTAAACTTTGGGTTCCAAGTCCTTAACAGGTCATAATGAGCTCTTCACTAAACATAATGCCATATTAACAGATAAATAAAATATTAATAATAAATTAATAAAATAAATAATTAATAAAAATCATGAATGCTTTTAAAAAATTGTATTTATTTGTTAGAACATGATTGTTCAAGCAAATATGACTGAATTAAATCATAAAAAAGTAGTGCTTACATTGCACTTTCATAGCATACAGCAATACTAACCAGTACCTTAACAGAATTAATTTTGAATTTTTTTGTCCTGTCTTGTCGCATTTAACTTTCTCATATTTAAAAACTCTTTATATCTTTCTCTTCTCAATAAGACATTTTCTGTGAGACTTGTAATATTGAGGTTTTATGTCTAAACAATACAAAAAGATTAATGTTAGCATCAGGTAATTAAAATACACACCTTTTAGCCTTGAGCTTAGGGGAAAGTATCAAGTCAAAAGGCTCAAGTTCAAGTAAAGTCACAAGTCACTGATGAGGAAGTCCAAGTCAAGGGGCAAGTCTTTATGATTTTGTCAAGTTGAGACTAATGTCATCAAATAATTGACTGAAGTCTGACTTGAATCAAATGTGTGTGTCATGTGAACCTCTGGCAACTACTTGACCTACCTCTAAAAATTATCTTAGCTAGTTGCGCAAATGTAAAATGTAAAAGGTCCAAAAATCATGGGTATCCTTACACACTATTGTGGGGGGCTCACTTTACATCTGCACATTGCAGGCATGCACTTGCTGCAGTTTACAGCCTCTCTCCTGCCTGGTGGCCTTGTGTCATTTACACCAGCAGCTCTGCACCTTCTGACCTACATAAAAGACGAGCTCATGCACCAATATGCTCACTGTGGTGATGCAGATAGCTGCTGATTTATTGTGATGCTATGGACGCTATGGCCATAAGAGAGAGCGTGCTCTGTAAGTCCTTGGCTTTTTCACTTGTGAATGAAAACACACAACACGTCACCAGCACACTGCATCGTGTGAATTACTAAATGCTTGCACAGAATGATTCAGTGAGCCATTACAGACAGAAACCTGCTCAGAAGTTTATCACTCTGAGCCTGGAGCCAACGTTATTATTTCTGGTGCTAATTTTTCTTTACTAAAGCATAAAATTGACACATAACCGCCGTGACTGCGAGGCAAGTATTTGTGTCACATTTAAAAAAATGACCAGGAATATGAAACATGTGAGAGAATATAATTTCAAATCAAACGTGTGACACCGCTCCCCTCTCCCCTCTCTCCTCCTCTGAGGTCACAGTCAGTTCCGTGTGTGCGGTCGCTGTGAGAGCACACAGACTTCGCAGCACCGAGTGGCTCAAACTGCTCTCGCCTCTCACTTCTTTATTAGCGATGCCTTTTACATGTAAATGAAACAGTTGAGGCTGTGACTTCCTCCTCATAGTTGTGACAGAACAGAGAGGCCCCTCAGTCATAAATAAATACGCTGATAATCTCTAATATTTCATGCTTCAGGCCAAGAATAGAATATACCTCATGAAGGTATTTCTACCCTCCTCTCAGCGCGGGATGTTTTCTGCCTTTAAAAAAAAAATCTTTATCTGCTAAGAATGGCGATGTAGTGACGTGGTGCGAGCGTGAATGGTCGGTCCTGGTTCGCTTTCAGTGGCTCTGAATACCCTTGAGTGCACTTCTCCTATAATAGCAACATGAACAATGAGAAGGAGCCACTGCACCGCTTAATGGTTTAATGTATGTATGACATAACTGAGGGGGACATTGTTATTAAGGACAATAAGCTGTGATGTGTTTCTGAAAGGGGACTTTTTAGAACATGCGAACGTGGTATATGCGAAGGGATTTCTATACATCTATGTATGTCTAAATAGAAAATGTAAGTATTGACAGCACTTGCTTACATAAATATGTCTCATAAAGGCAGCAGCGTCTGCATATTTTAGGACTATTACATCAGGGGTTTGTTGGAAATCCATGGTTCAGTTTCTTTTTCGTACAGAAAGTACAACGATCATCAAATCTATTACATCATTTATTTAAAAAGGTTGAAAACATCATTCATCAACAACAATTACGTTTTTTTGGTACTCAAAGCACCTATTTCTTTGTTCACCCTTGACTTCACGCTCGCACAGCCGATGGATTTTGTGATTGCTTTCAGAAAAGGATATTAATGACTATTATTCCTTTGTGTCATTTGAAACATTTAACAGAATTGCTTTGTGCAGACAGTGGGTGTTCCAAAATCATTCAGGGACATTATTAAAGCTTAAATGGACAAAAAGACAACAGTGATTCTGCAGCCATTGAGAATTAACTCCCCAGATGATAAAAACAATCTCACTCAATATTTGTCTGCTAATTTATCTCGACTGTGCAGTCCTTCTCAGGGGCGTCACAGTGGGGCTGATTACTTATGGGAGGTGGGGCCCACAAACAACTTGGAATAAAAAGTTTTGTTTGGAATATTTTATTTCTCAGGAAAAAAATGTCATTACTAAATTAAAATTGGGTAAATAAATTGACTGACAGACTGAATTTTTTATTTAAAAAAAAGTAATGGAAGCTCTCCGAGGCCCGTCTTACCCCTTGCAAGACACAAAATGGCTTTTTCCACCACTGCCTGAGGATTTGTTTTTAAACACAGCTAGAAGCAGGTAAGTGACTGCTTATGTTGCTGCAGCACCAACATACACTATCATGTCTTTCCTGGAAAGAGACAACAGGGTTCCAAAAACACAAAGAAAGAAAGGAAACAGAAAGAAAGCAAACTGAGGAGAAAGACACTTTTGACTGACTATATGATTATGTCCTCAAATGAAAACTTTATCAACAGCCTTTTAATCCTTTAAGTTTTCAGTCTGCTCACTTTAATCATTTTTAATAACTCAAAATCACATGGACTATAGTAGGATAACCAAAAGTGTACATGCAATGTAATTACAAAACAATACTTTGCATATATGTATCAATACTGTGCTGTATTCATTATTGATCATAGAAACTATTTATGAATAGTGTCCAGAATTTGGTGCTACAGCCTTGGTCCTACTCTGCATAGTACTACTGGACAACTAAAAAGAAAAAAAAAATAGGGCAACAGCCTCTGGACAAAACCAATGAGGCCTTAGACTTTGCGACTAGCGGCCAACAGGGGACAGGTGACAACAGAGAGCACAAGCTAAGAGGATCCACCCAGAGGCTTATTCTGCCAGCATCCTGCCATTTGATGAGGAGAAGGCTCCGCCTGTCCAACTGCCTTCCTCGCTGAGCCCCCACAGGGAGCCTGCCGGGGTGTAGCCATGCAAAATGGCTCCAAACGAGAGGGATGATACGATGCTGACTCAGACCAGAGCAAAATCTGCCTGGTAACCTCACAACGTGTTTGTCTAAAACTCAGTGACTGAGTGCAAAATCAGATCAAAGTCACTTCATGCTGCATTTTGGACAACCTAAATGTCCAAATATACATACACAGACCCTCTTGTAGGGTGCAGCACAAACCGGAACCACCTTCAGGAATTTTTGTAGCCTGCATTTTCATTGTATTGTCAAGTGAAGACTGCTATTTGCCGACAGAGAGTCATTTTAGAAGTCACAGTATCATTAAGTAGAGAAAGAGGACAAACGATGTGAGCTAAAGTTTAAATCCTGGCAGACAAACAGCATAAGGAGCTATTAGCCGGGATCTATCGGCCCTGACAGTGACTCAATCTCAGCGCTTAGCTGTGATGCTGCTAACAAACTGCCATCATCATTATTCAGTGTAAAGCACACAAAGGTTATTCACTTCTCCACCTGCATTTAAAAAGGGCAAAAAGCAACAACAACGCTCTCCTCTACAGTTGTTAGTGTCTCTCTGTGATTGCACGAGCACAATGATGATTTTTGATGTCAGAGGTTACGACCGGCATTAAGCAGCGACTGAGGGAGCATTTAGGATTATTTTAATGGCTCTGCTAGACAATAAGCACCATGTCTGAATCCACACACACATGTACGTGCTCATGCTCTCTTGGCTCTTGTTTGGTGCAGGAAATAAAAGTAGGCCGATCGATTCAAGAGTCTCCTCTGACTCTGCTCCCCTCCTACTCAACCTGGAATAGCACCACAGAAGAAGCCTCTCATAGGAAAAGACGCCCCTCGGTTGTAAATTATTGCACTGAAAAAGCACAACTCTTGTGCATGTATGCTATTTTTTTGCTCATGGACATTTCAGTTTTTTATCTATGAGCTCGACTTCAAAAAAAGTATGAGAGTCTTTTTGGACTTTTTCAGAGTTTCACATATTAAACGTGTCAAATAGCTGCACTGCCTCCAGTTTGAATGCTGCTGGACTGAAAAGCAGCAGACTGAGTGCCAATACATTCATGCAAATGCTTCGTGAGGACTGACCGTCAAGTGTCAAGTGTGTCCAGAACAGATTAAATTCAAGATACAGGATTTCCCCTACACTCATTTACTTGTGGTGGCCCATCACAAGTAAAACATCTGGCGCCACATATTGATTTTATATGTTTGGAGCTGGACCGTTAGTCATTAGGAGCTCTTTTTATATATATACCGATCGTTCACCACTTTCGAGCACAGACCCTACTCTGGGCACAGATGGAGCAGGATATCACCAGGCAAAGTAAAAGTAAAACTTTGATAAATCGCGCTGGGTCATTGCTTTTGATTTTGCTCACCTCTGCAGCAGCAGCAGCTCCTCTTATCCACTCCACTGATCTAATCAGCTGACAGGATCCATATATATATATATATATATATATACCATATCCCACCCACAACTTAAACTCCTCAAACTGCTGCTGAGAAAAAAAAAGCATGACAAGTTTCACCTGCACTTCTACCACAGACCCACAAAAACATCGAAATTCAGAGAGGGGGAACAGAATAAAAAGACACACACACAAGAAAAAAGTAAGTTTTCACCTACCGCCACACACAGATTATAATTCTGTGGGAAACACTCAGATGTGCCCGTAGGCTAGATGTTACAGTATCCAAACTGGAGCAAAAACAAATACTCAAATAATCATCTGGGGTTTTTTCTATAGATCAATCATTTAAGTCATTTTTTGAGCAACAACATCAAACATTTTCTGATTCCAACTTCTTGAACATGATGATTTGCTCACTTTCCATGATAGCAACCTAAATATATTTGGGTTTTTAGAGTGTTAGTCAGCCAAAACAAGCAACGTGAACGTCAGCTCTGTGAGATTATGATTTTAGCAGCCGAACAGCTAATTGAGAGCGACAGATTGATCAATGGTGAACACTTGGAAATTAAATCGTTAGTTGCGGCCCTAATCCAAACATCTCTAATGCCTCATTACTGCTCACACATGAAGATGTGACTCCTTACTAATAGCAGGTGGACACGCAATTGTCATACATGTGCTCGTATGATTTGATTATGGAAAATAATGAATACTAAGTGGCACTAATTGCTAAACTACTTTACCAATAGAGTGTATTTCCATCAGTTTGACTTAAGAAACATCTCTCCAGGAGAGAGGGGAATTAATGAAGCAGGTTTGTTTGTCAAAAATTCTATCATTAAATTTTCATTGAGGTGGATGGCAAATTGTGGACTACAGGGGGCACAATGGTTTCACTTATTCTGGGATTAGTAGGCCTTTAAATTAAATTTTGATTGGGTGCACCAGCTCTGTCAAATATTACACTGTGAAGTACTCTGGACAATGTTTGATAGATACACTGACTGAGAATGTGACTGTTCTGATATAAACTGTAAATGCAGCGCGGTGGATGGCAGCAGAGCAAAAGTCAGACAGCAGCTGAGTTGGATGAAAAGGCTGCATACTGTTAATACTGTTCTGCCACTGCACCTCATGCACACACACACACACCATAAAGAACAACTGTGAGTGCATTAAAGAAAGTGGATTTTTACACACACACAGCCGAACACAACCCTGAATTCAAAGTTACCCCTGATGAAAAACATCACACCCCCCTGCCAGGAACACAATGCCATCAAGTCACATTCAGGTATTCACACTTTGTTCCCTCCATCACGTCAAGTCGAGCTGCATTTTATTGTTTTAAAATGCTAATGTCAAACCACAGTGAACACCACACTGAATGAGGAGCCATGCGGCCCAATGTAAATTAAATGGCCCGTCCTTTGAGTGCACTGGCTTATGTAAGCTGCTTGTCTCTCTACCCCCCCCACCCCCCAGCTCTCCATCCATGCCTTTCTTTCCCTTCAGCAGCCTTATCCATCCCCTGAAACCCAAACGTCTCGTAAACACACAGCCCCATCCTAAATTGGAGAGTGCAGGGGGGGGGGGGCTGTGGCAAGGAGGGGAGAGAAGGAGGAGGAGGAGGAGGGGGAGCCTGACTCCCGCATCCCTCATTTTCTCTGCCACCTTGAAAACAACACCCCAATTCCGGTTGTGCTTCTCCATTCCATCATTGTTTGTGCACTCACATGCAGTGGTGTTACAATGCTTCACACAAACCCCCCCTGCACGCCGCACTGCACTGCTGACTTTTCCATCTTTATCTTTGAACATATGGATATAAAAAAAAGAAAAATCCCGGTCCTCTTTTTGTTCCTGCATCTTCTTTCTCTCTGTCTCATTCTCTCTGTGTCCCTCCATCCATCCATCCATCCTCCCCTCCTCTCCTCCCTCCTCCACCTTGCCCTCATCTCTGAGTCCTGCAGCCACGAGTGCTCTACAGCACGGTTTGGCTTCTTGACAATGTCATAACAGCGTTTTTTTAAGACAATCCTGCCTCGTTGGAGGGTGCACAATGGAGAGAGACAGGAAAGATGATGTGTGGGGGGGGGGGGTTTAGTGTCGGGAGAGGGAGGAGGGGGAGGGGAGGGGGGAGGCCGGGGATGAAATGCGACAAAGGTTGTGAGCTGGATTCAAACCTAGGATGTCGCGTGTATATGGTACATGCAGGGCTCGCTGGGTAAAATGCATTTTTTTAAAGGGCTGATGGCAACACAATGGGTAGAGAGGCAGAGGACGGACGAGCTGGATATCATAATGCCATTATTTCAATCCTCTATTGCTCTCATACATTGTCTCTGGCTGGATTGTGTGAGTACAAGAGCATGCCTTTACAGAGGTATGTGACATACACGGTGTGCGGATCCATCCATCTGAATTCATTATCATCAGAACGAGGACACGGGGAGGCTGGAATGTGAATTCTCCATAATCTCGAGACAGAAAAGAAAAAAGGCTTACCTCCACATTTCAGCTCTGCTCGACCCTGCCTTGTTTCATCCTGTTCCTCTCTGCCGACTCCCTCCCCTTCTCTCCCCATGACAGCATTTTTTCTGCTATCTATCTCCACGGTGAGGCTCTCTCTCCTCCTGCCGTCAGTTCCTCCTGTCTGCCGTTCTCTTCCTCCTTCCGAAAATAAAAATAAAACAACACACACTTCCTGATCTCTGTGTCTACCGGCTCCTCTATTCTGTTGTTAAAGTCAAGGGGCAGGTTGATTTGTGCTGTCCTCCTCCCCTCTTTCTCTCCTTCTCTCGCACTGATTCTATTCCATTCACATCACACTAAAGCCAACCCCCTCTTTCTCCTCCTCCTCCTCCTCCTCCCTCTCTCTCTCTCTCTCTCTCTCTCTTACACAGCTTTACCCGGCTCCTCTCTCCTCCCCCCCTTCCTCATCTCCTTGTCAGAGAGGTTGAGGCAGCGACGGACAGCCAAGAGGAGAGCTCTCTGTGTCTTAAACTGAGGATTTAAAATGCTCTCAGTGGCAAGACTGTCAATTTAAAAACGTGCTGAATCAAGGGCGTATAATAACATGACACGCACCAGCAGGAACGTGGAAAATCAGAAGCTGATGTAATGTCATATCGAGATTGTCACCTCCCTCAATTTCTCTATCTTCATTTAAATATTAAATTAATGGAAAGAGACTATCACAATGTCGCACACATTCATTTAAAGTCTCATTTTTCCGCGTCCAAAACCGACATTTCTGCACGAGAGAGATAAAGGCTCCAAAACAGACTCAGGGGCAAAGGTGAAAATGTCAGCGTGTGTTTGTTTGTGTGTGTGTGTGTGTGTGTGTGTGTGTGTGTGTGTGTGTGAGAGAGAGACAGTTTGTTTATTTGTAGAGACCTCTGTGTACTCCCCAAACGCAGCCAGTGTGGGTCGAGACCATAACAAACAATCAACCTGCTGAAGAACAATGAGAGCACGGGAGTGTAACAACACAGCCTGCCTTTCCTTCCCCGTCAGTCACTGCTTTTTAAATGGACACATACCTGAAATTTGGGTTTACTGATGTTCAGGAGAGGAGAGGAATCATGCTGCTTAACCTGCACCGCAGCAGAGCCAAGCGTCCGGCACCATCCCCCTAATTACTGTATGGAGTCCCGTCCTGGCCGTACCATATGGCTGTGTGTTACCAGGTCAGTGGCTCTGGTCTGAGGTTGGGGGCTGGGAGGAGGAGAAGCCTGCGTTGTCGGTGCTGTGTGCCCTGGAGAGATAAGAGAAAATAAAAACAAAGGCACTAGTTGATAGTAGTTAGACAGTTTTCTTAAAAACAAGCGTACCTCAGGGTGTTCAGTCTTTTGAGTCTTCTCAAAAGACACCCCCTTTTAATCTGAAAAATGAGCAAATACAAATGTATAACAATTCATTACATCACGTGCAAGTGAGTTAGAAAGTATTCCAGTGAAATGTCACCTAACATTTCCACGTGAAAATATGGAGTTCACGGATATCTTAAGCACATGAACTAATAATTAAAATATGAATATTCAAGTGCTTTAAGACTGGCTTAGATTGGATCTCACCCTGATGCAGTTAATATAATATACTCTTGATTTACTGGTGTTTATATGGTTGCTGGTGCATGATCTGAGACGTGATGGTCTGAGCCTCTCAAACTGAGGTCACTGTGGACAATCAGTGCTACAGTGACACCATGTGGAAAAGTTTCACTAAGGACTCAAATGCTTGCAGTTCTGCAGAGAAAGACATTTGTACATTTTACCAGTGGCACCGCTAAGGACAAGCCAGGAGGGACCACGGCCACCCTGGTTCAATTACAGCCTCCAAACTACCTACCCTCAGAAAAATAATGGTAAATGATTAAATTCCTCTGTGTGGTGTTTTTATGGCGTGTTTCGTTTGCACTGGTAAACTGAAATTTCCAAGTTCCCAGTCTGAAATTTCAACTTGAACGCCCCCTGAAGTCCAATTTACTCATCAATCCTAACTTCAAAATCCAATATGTACTGTAATACTTTTTCAAAATAAATAGTTTTTCCATACAATCAAAATACTCCTTAATATTTGTTTTTAAGGAAAAAGACAACCAGACTCCTTTAATGAACATTAATGAACCAAATTCTATACAGATACTGAACACATTAAAACGGGATTGTTGTGGAACTACAAAAAGTTGACCCTTTGAAACCTGAGAGAATTGGCTTTAATTCTTTAAAAAACCATAAGGGCAACAAGCAACATTACAAAAAAATATTCCATAAATTAAGCAAGAAATTAGCAAAAAGATATAATAACTGAAAATAAGGAAAAAATAAAAAGTAAAACACAAACAAAAAGAAACTAAGAAACTGGCCTCAAGAGAGTGCTAAAAAATTAAATGTATAACAAGGGAATTATAAATATGATTCTCTGGACATTTTTTGATCATATCTTATACGTCAACTCCAGCTAATATAAATATCATTTCGTTTCACTTTCTATGTTTTTGCTTTTGCACATTATGTATTTTTGCTGTGTTTTTTAGTGGAATCAAACCAGTTTTCTCAGCTTTTAGAAGTTTAAATGTTTGTGAAATGCATCTGAATGCAGCACAGGAAAACTGATGTTAATCCAGGTGTTTAGGGGTTAACTGTGCTGGTATTAGTCTTTCTGATGCTTTCAAATCAATTAACTGACTGATAATTTAAGCTCAAAAACACCTTTAGACAGAAATAAAAGATGTTTTTTTTTTTTTTTTTTGGATCTCAGAGGCCCAGATAGCACACAATCTGGCACCAGTTGGGACTCAGGAAGAGGAAATGTAGTAAATGTCAGGAAGAGCTGCCCAAATGAGTAATGTGGTGAGGATATTAGATTAGTGTGAAATTCTTCCTGGTCCTCTTGAGGGCTGGTGTGGCTCTGCCAGGTGCAGAAAGAAAATAGGTGTGATGTGACGAAGGGAGAGGTTTCACCAGAGCTCAGAGTAGAAAGAATCATCATTCAAACTTGACATGCAGAAGTTTAAACAGTATCAGTCATTTAACCCATTTGAAACCTGAGCAATTTGTCTTGATTTCTTGCAAAAAACATAGGAGGACGGCAATGAGGAACTTAAAAAGACATGGCCTAAAAATTAGCAAGAAATTAGTAAACAGGTTAAAAGAAAGTTACCTGAAAATGGGCACTAAAAAGTAGTAAAAAAAAAAAAAAAAAAAAAAAAAAAAAAAAATCAAGAAAATGAGTGCTGAAAAATGAAAAAAAAACTATATGTATAAAATAAAAAATATATATATAAATATATAGAGAGAATTTTAATAACTATGAACATAATTTTTTTATATGTTTTTATCTCTTTTTTTAAAAAAAAAACAAAAATCGTTCAGGTCATTTTCCTGTCTCATAATACTAATTTCTTGCAATTTATGGGACATTTCTTGCAAAGTTGCTCGCTGACTTTCTTTGCCCACATTTACAAAAGACATCAGACCAACGTGCTCGCGCTTCAGAGGGTTAGGCGGCTGGAGAGTGCGTCTGAAAGCAGCACAAGAAAACTGCTGTCGATCCAGGTCTCAAGGGGTTAAGTAGATCTAACCAGTAAAGCCTTGCTGTATTTCAGACCCAACACGTGTGTTTGCCCCTGCAGAATTAGGAGCATGTTAACTGACGGTTTCACACGGTCACCTGTGCACCTACCTTCCTCTGTCCTAAAGGTGTGCGTCAGCAGCGGCAATGAACTAGTTAAAACAAAACAAACAAAAAAACGTCCGGTTATCTCGTGCAGAAATGCCTTCAGGTACTCACTCGGGTTAGTATCATATTTAAACAGTTATTATGTATCTACCTGTTCATTTTCTCCACTGCAGGTGTCCATTTGTTGTCATTTTTCCAGTCTCTCGCCGGCTGTAACGGAATTACAACAGTCAGGCTGCACTTTTGCATTTCTTTTCAACAAGCATCTCTGCAGCCTTATTTTAGCTCGACGTTTGAACTTCGGTAACGCATTTTTGAATTCACAGAGGTGGATTTATAACGTCGCCCCCTGGTGGCTGTAATAAACTTGCTGAAAAGGGAGCTTAACCCAAACTGCACTTTTTGACTGGTATACACACTGCATGTTGGAAATTACATTGCACCAATTTCATTATTGAAAATGTATATGTTTCTACAAAATGACACACATTGCAAACACAAGCAAGTTATATTCTTCACAGTCCTTGCAGGATCTCTCTTTACACTAATGTCAATGAAAGCCATTGAAATTGACCAGTGGTTAAAACTTTACCTGTAGTAAACCTGTAAACCCCTGACCGGGGTGATCTGAGCCGGTGGAGCCAGCCTTTATTTCTAGACAATCCATTTATACTCAACTGTGATAGAAAGAGGCCTATGTAAATGTTCGGAGGCAATTACAGGAACAAAAACCCTTTTTTTGTTCAAGAAGTTCTGATTCTTGTTCCAAACATTTACAAATTTGATAAATCATACATGTGATTAAGTAACAGAGTACGGTATGAAGCCACACTGTTGGCATGACTTAACTCTAAATGCTGGATGATGCACAAGTCTGTCAAAACTATGGGGAAGGAGCAATTTGAACCAAAAGGCCTCAAAGAAGTTGAGTAATATATGGTTACTATTAAAGTATTCTTCTACGGTAATTCCGTATTACATTCTTACATTTTTAATGAACAAAATTATTTTTAATTTTAGACCAAAAAACCCAATTATGCCTGTTTCTATAAATGAAAGCCAGAAAAGATTTAAACAGAGCAGTGGGAGACGTACAGAACGGGAAACCCATACGTAAGTTAGTAAAATCAACAGGATGACTTCAAAGTGATGTCTGAATATCAGGATGGGCAATATGTTGAAAATCAAATATCACTATATTTGTTTATCAAACACCTTGATATCTATATTGCAACAATATTGTAGGGTTGACTATTTGTGCTTTCACAAAATATTTACACAATGAGATTTTTAATCAATAATCATGGAGTAATGTGGATATAATGACTGAATGGGTAAACGCAAAGTTCAGGAAATGACATTTTTGTTAATGCAGCCTTTAAAACCAGAAAAAAGACAACATTTAGGATATATTATATCCAAAATCTAAGACAATATTTACCCTCATATCACTATATGTATAGAATATTAATCCATTACCCAGCCCTACATGGATTTGAAACAACTTGGAGAAGTTTTTAAAAAATGGTATAAGATTCAGACCCGTGTGGCTCAGCTTGCCCCTGATGAGGGTTAAACTGAGCCACATAGGGGGTAAATCCACGAAGACCACTATTTTTTTCCTAGAAAGTCATGATTTGAAAATTTAGACCAAAAGTGATTATTCCCAGAGATGCTCCACATTCAAAAATATATTGTGGTTAGAGACAATACTGCCATGCCCTCAGCGTAAAAATTCTTCAAGTAACAAATGGCTCTACTCACCCCGCTCTCCCCTTCACACAGCTGAACCTGCTCCTGTGGGCGCGCTGCTAATAAAAAACACTGCATACTAAATAGGGGGCCAAGACTGACTTTTAAAGACACACATTTAAAACTCTTTCAGGGTTTTTAAGATGTTCTTTTTTTTATCAAGTCGACAAGCTTTTTCATATCAAACGTTTCAAATCATACTCTCAACTGTGTTCCACTTAAAGATATACTAAATAATTTCAACAGGGTAAATTCAACATCCTTTGTGACATGTAAACATAAAACACAACTGAAAGTCAGATACCACTTTTATGTCTTTTCCTGCTGATATTGTGCAACCAGTTAGTTTACATTAAGTAAAAAAAGACACGAAAGACAACTGTACACAAAATTTACATTCCTCTAACAGTTCAACATGGCTTCTGTCTTCTAAGCTTTTTTTTTTTTTTTTTAGTTTTTTTTTTTTTTATACAATCAGTATGTACAGTTACAGGAAACAGATGTTTAGACCGGGGAACTGATTTGTCTCATTGCACACTGTACAGATGATCATGATTGCGGATAATCTGAAAAAAGGAAGGTTCACCTGGATGATCACAAACTAAGAATATAAATATTTCCAACTATTTAAAATAGGGAAATGAAAGCAGAGCTGCTACTGTAAAAGATAACGAAAAACCTGAACTGACCGTGTTGGAATGTAAGCAACATTATAATTGTGGGTGCTGATGTCTAGTTTTGTATTTTTTGTCTGTGCCCAAACTGTTCTGGCTGTTTATTTAAATATCATTTTGTGAGCGATATTTCTACTGCAACATCTCTGTTCTTCTTATTAGCTGAAAGCGATAAAATACAGGCACTGAGGGGGAATCACTATAACTGAAAATGACCTTGTACATGTTCACATGAGAGTTACAACGTTTCATTTTTACTCCCAAGACGTTTCAGCAATGTTTTGAAGCCTGCACACTTTGCATTAAAAAAATCTATATTAGAAATTAGAAAGTGATGATTTTGGAGTGTTTTTTAGACATTAGTTATTATTGTTGTTTAAAGATATATTATGCAGGATCTCTTTAAAAAAACAATCTATAGACTCATACAGCGGTAATCCCTCTCAATCATCACCACTTGAAGTTGTAGAGGTCTGTTTATCTGCAGACTCTGTCGTCTGCATGTATTTTCTTAGATTTTTTCTTAATGTCTGCACTCAGGATGTTCATGGGCGTGTACTGCCACAGCCCTCAGGTGAGGTCTGGGCTTTATAAAAAAAGAAACCAGACCTTACTCAACAGAAACCCAAGAGACACAGCACAGAAAAAAACAACTATAATGAGATGAAATGTCACACGAGAGTGAATCTGGGTTTGGCTTTTAGTTTCACTTTCGCTGGCAAGCGTGTTTACAAAGAGTTATCCTGCAAAGTATACCTTAAAGGAGTGCTACGAGTCTTAAAAAAACAAAGTTGTTATCAACTAAGGTTTTTTTAAATATATGAGCTGCATGAAAAACTAAAGTGTTGATACTAGATTTTGGTGGTAAATTCATTATTTTGATGAAAACATTTGAATGCCACTTCTGTGTGTGGCGATTACAAACGATGTTGACAAAATCCAACGCTTACCGTTTCATGTTGAATTCAAGAAAATGAAATACACTTTGTGGTTTTACCTAATGTGGAGTCATCAATAGATGCGGCAAATCACTGTAGAACTTAAATTATCTATAAAACAACCATCTTGCTTCCATTAGATGGTCTGCATGTTATAATTTACACTATTAAACAGACACCATGTCTCTATTTTAACGCACTGTTGGTCATAAACAGGATCTTTTACACAGTAGTAGGTGTTTTGTATATTTTGGCTGCGTCGCCGTTAACTAGCTTCTCTTTTGTCCCCACGTCTGAGAGCTTTTTAAATTCACAATATATAATGAATATTCACAATAAAAGCTTATGCATCTCAAGTGACAGTTTGTGTTCACTGTTTCTTATCTGAGGAGGAGTTCTGGGCTCAGAAAGGGTTTCAGGTCCTCGGTGAGACGCCTTAAGAAAAACCTTTATCTGATCCACTGTTTGTTTCAAGTCTGCTGTCTGGCAATTTGGGGATTTAGTGAACCGGGTCGGGAGTCTACCACTTGCCCCTCTTGCTCCAGTCCTTAGGTGTGAAGTGAAGGCATTTTGGATCTATGCGCAAGTGTCTCTTCTGCATTGCTCTTTCGTGCCCGTCCACTATGTCCTCTGAAAGAGTCAGGATGTACTGACCCTGGATACAAGAGACAAGACAAAGTCAAAACTTGAAACAGAATATCATATCACATTTTCTTGAGCATACTGCACAAAAAAACCCAATGCGGCTAAATCCATTAGTCCTCGGACTGGATACAGCTAGTTTATCAAATCAGCTGGCAGCTGATGTTTTGAATTAAAAATTGCCGTCACTGATAAAATTAGCATGACCTGCAAATCAGTCAAATTTCCCCCTTTTTTGGATATTTTAATTCTCTTCACTTTTTGGCAGAAATTCAAAATATTGGAAACATTTGGGGATCCTGGTATTAAAAAAAAAGTTGAACAAAGAGTAGTATAAAGGCTAATGACAGCAGTGTGACGTGCCTGTGCGTTTTTTATACTGCTGTTAGTGTTTTCTAGCTGAGAGGAGGGCGGCGTCAGCTCAACGGTTAATTTACACAGAAATGTTAACACCACCATGCTCCAGATATTATCACAAAGAGCACGTTTGAGGGAAATACTAAAAATGTCTCTCACCTTGTAGTAGTTGATGAGGTTGAGGTACTGAAGTGTTGAAATGACGTCTTCTTTCTTTACACTTGTGATCTCACTGATCTCACTGGAGGTTACAAAAAAAAACCAAAGTCAAATCAGGCTACAGGCAACAAAAATACATTACCAGATTTAATTGTAGGTAGTAATGAGCGATATGGTCAACAAGTAATATTGCAATATTTTTTAGGTTATATCATGATACAAAATATATAGAGAGAAATATTTTGAAATCTCTCCTAAAGTACAATAGGCTGCAAAATCAACAAATTTAATAATGATAAACACGCACTTCGATAATAAATTTAAATAAAGTACTGTTAGAAAAAAGTTACATCCAGTACTGTTACAGTAAAGTTATAATTAAGTCAAGTATTGTTACAATGAAATAAATCAGAGGTACCACTGGTGCTTTCATTTAAAGGTTCACCTCGGGCCCAAAGTGTTTATGTTTTGTTGTGAACTTGAAGCTTCTGGTAAACAGTTAGCTGTTAGCAGAAAGTTAAACTGTTCAGGAGGCGCCACTAAATCTAAGTATTTATTCACTGTGACCTGGCAACAAACTAACATCTCTACAGTTCATGTAGCAATAATATTTGCAAGTCGCACTGGTGCTTCATGGTAACAAAATGGGACTGAATAGTCGGCTTCTGGAGCCCTGCAGATACAAAAACACTTCAGCATGTTTATGTGCGACATCATCATGTTTGTACGGCGTTTGTTTTTTTTGTGTCTCTGAGAGGGAGGGAGCCATAGGAGTGAAATAGAGAACAGATACGCCAAAGCAAGGCTCACGTCAGTAGCTAAATAATAAAATAAATAACTAAATAAAGACACCTTATACTTGATGTCCATTATATAGTGATTTTGTACATCCCACGGAGAAGGAGCCACAATACATTAAGTATAATCAATTTATCAGCCACCCCTAGTTGCTGGTAAACATAAAGGTAAGTAGTCTCTATGTGCTGCTGTGCAGAGATATGTTTTAAGTGGGAATACACTTATTTAAGTGAGTTAGGGTAAATCTACATTTTGCCAACAGGTAAGTGCAAGAAAGTCTCAAGAAAAACACAGAATTTGTTCAGATAAAATGCAAAGAGTCACGACACATACTTGATGGTAATCTGCGGCCTTTCACCATTGTCAGGTTTAAGGTCCATGAGAATTTCCAAGATGGTCTGTGACCAGTAGGAGCGATAGGACAAAAGACCGAGGTCAGAAAGTGGCTTCTCGGGAGTGCCCGTCTTCCCTTCTACCTTGGACAGCTCGTAACCTGACAAATACAGACACAGTGAATACATCAGTACAGGTGAGATCAACAGAGAAATGCAAAGAATTTGACTGCACATGTATCTATTGAACATTGTGCCACTGCTTTCGATACTTACTGAACTCAATGAGCAGTTTGCCATAACCTCTCCGCTGGTACGGAGGCAAGGTCAGGATGCAGGCAACGTTATAATCTTCAGTCGACTCTTTTTCCTGCACAGGGAAAATCAAAATGAAGTTTAGTTTCGGGGAAGCCCTGTTTGTATAGGGGATTGTTTCCAAATTGTTATGAATAGGCTGTAAACACACACTGTAGCAGTAATTAGAAACGATTATCATCATCTGTGTACCTTAGAGAAGTACCCCACTATGTGGAAGCCTTTGGAGTCATACTCGGTCATAACATAGAAGAGGAAAGGGTCTGTGTCGTAATACAAGGTTTTGTGGTCCAGGAAACATTTAGCAAGTAAACACAGGTTCTGGGAATAAGTCTGGAGAAATGTAACAGACATAGATCAATCAAAAACGGCAAATGTTGTGAAAAGAAATCTTGAGAGGAGAGAGGATATTTTCAGTTACTGACTTTGTTTTTCCTGCCGTCAATCTCAAAAAATGAGATGGTGCCTTTGCGGTAGATCTCGTTGCCTGGGGGATGTCTTAGATTACATTTTGTCTGTCAAAGATATAACGGACACGAGGATGAGCGCAATGTGCAACGATCTCAGCAACAAGAGATTAAGGGCTTAAGATGGTGACATGCTGATGATTTTTACCAAATGCCTCTGGAGACACTTCAGGCTTTTGAGGTACTTGAGACAGAATTCACAGAGGTAGAGGATGGGCAATGTGGTGAGTTCCTGCGGGTACGGCGAGAAGTACCAGGGCTTCAGTCTGTGACGTCCTAATTCTATACACTCTATGTTTTTCATGCGGGTGACGATGTCGTCGTGGCTGCGGTCGGACACCAGACTGCCTGTCATGCGAGGCGCAGACGGGATGCCGTCCGAACTGTCTTGGGAATCCTGGTGGTAAAAAATGTAGGCATTAGAAACGCTCGGCACTGCAGCTGCAGATAAAAGGTTAAACTGCTTGATCAGACAGAGAATTAGCATTTTAAGATTTCTATACATTCAGATTTGATTAAATATGTAACATATATGATTACAGTGGTTGTAGACATTGGCAAAGGACTAGAGTTGGTCCTGAGGTAAGCAGCACCTCCTTTTATTGGAGCCACAGAGGCACAGCTGAATATTACACAGAAACACAATCAACAGGCAATAACAGGAAATAAAACTGACCTCAGGTGGTGGGAGAAAGACACTGGCACTTTGAGGGTTGTTATACTGCAAAACCTTTATCATCTAGCAGAAAAAGACAAAAACAGCGGCATTTCAAAATAAAAGACACAGTTCTTATTTACATTTAACAGTTTGGTTATCAGATACAACAGATTGACGAGCAATACTGAACTTCTGTGTAACATCTGCGTTGGTGCGTTCGAGTGTGCTTTCAGCGAGCAAAACTGGCAATCACAGAGAGCGAGAGTGACGTTACACAATGAATGAGTGCAGAAAAGAGCAACCGTTAGACCAATTACTTCATGTGACTGACAGACTGTTTTGTGAACTTTTATGACGAACCCACTGGCCACTGTCATCAGAGATGACGTGAGCGTGGGAGGTCGGCTGCAGCAATTTTCTAAACTCAGTATGACAGCTGAGCTGCTCACATCGAGAAGCCTGACAGAGTGAATGGAAACCCTGAAAATCTAGATCTGACCTGCTTTGTTTGGTTGTTTTCTGCCTCGTCTTTTTTTTTTTAATGGGTATAACTGCCTTGTTACGTGTATGTCATCAAAATGGACCAAGTTACAATCACTTCTTCTGCTCGATGACGCCACCAATCTCTCCAAAACAAAGAGCACGCGTTTAAGATGACTTGGTCAGACATCATTAATATTTGTATCACAAAATAAACTGAAGTGTAATTTTTTTATTACTTACTTGCGGGAATGTTATAGGTCATGATGTTTGTTTCTAATTAATTTAAACTAAAGAAGGTCTTGACAAAACAGATTTACGGTTCAGAGGCATCTTAGCAGGGCGTTGTGATGTGTGATGCTTCAAACACCATCAAACACAGCGCACAGACATAACCTGCAAACACTCTAAGAACATTTAGAAAAATTAAAAGTATTCAGCTGAAAATTTCTATCAATATAGTTGTAATATCTGTATTTTATAGGATGTTACATAAAAATTAGCATGGGGGGGGGGTTAGTCTATTTTATATCATAGAAAAAGCATTCATGTGAATTTTTTTTTAAAAAAAAACTTTAATTTCAGATTCATTTTCTAACAAATACTGATGTAAAACTTTAATGTGCTCACATTAATACAGTCAGTATTTGTGGTCTTTTTTCTTAAATACTGGTACAGATGATAAACATAACAGTGTGTTCTTTGACTATGGTGTACATTTTAATATTGTGTGATACTGTACACATATTTACATTTGTATAGCAAAAATAAAAGGACAAAATTATGCTTCTTCAAAACCAGTGACTCCAGACATTTGACACGAGAAAATAAAAAGCTGACTGTAAAGATGAGACAGTCACATACCTCGTCAGCTCCCCCACAATTAGCTTTTCTCTTCCTCCCGGGCTGCGAGGGGATGAGTCGTCGGGCGGTGCCGTTCTATCGGTATAAAAAAAACAAGAATTAAGCATTAGACTGTGAAAAAAAAAAAGACTTCAACTCAAACATTTAAAGAACCCAGGACGCGTTTGTTTACCGTTGTGAGCGAGGAGATCTGTTCATGGTCTTCGCGGGACTTGAAGGTGTTGGTCTCCCTCACAGCAGGAAAAACAGATGCCTGAGAGGCTTCAGCTGAACTTGGCAGGGAGGGCACGGGGGTGGCCGGGGATACCTGAGTCGCCAAGGGGACGGCCTCTACTTTCCTCTTCTGCAGCAAACAAACGTCATTAGATATTTGGCTTAAAACGAGCACAGACAGACCAAATGAATCAGAATTTTTGTGTCCAAACAAGATGTTTTGATTCCAGTCAGAGGCATGTGTTACACAGCAACAAAGTAACGATTAAAATCTGGGTTTTATTGCATGAAGGAGTGCCATGTTAATATTATCTGCAGTCTGTTCACTGGTATAAGCTAAAACTGTGTCTGCTTTAATAGCCACAGCATATCACATTAAGCAGGATTTACCAATTTCTTTTTATCTCCAGGTCAAACTAGTCCAATGTAATCGCCCTATTAAAACCTGGTATTAAGATGCAACAGACACAGATCAGCTGCAACTGCACTGGGTTTACACTTACAACTGAAAAGGAGTCTAAACTTCCTGCAGCGACAGCTTTTCACTCTTTTCTGGTTGAGCAATTGATTATGTTAGCTGCTTTGTGATATCTGAAAAAGACTTTGTTACACCTGCAGATAATGAAAGCTCATCTTCAGCACTACATGGGAGATTACATCACAGACAGAGAACAGCAGCTACCTTGAGAGATTTGATGTTGAAATGTGGCTTGACAAGTCCAGTGCAAACACCTGACAAACTTTTGGATACACTGTGTGTTAAACCACTTCCAGATGTGATCTGCACGACCGGATCACCATCTTCTTTTTTTGTGTCATGGTTGTTTATATCTGGTTTTCCATGCAGTTCAGCATGACCCGATAGCTGTATGATCACACAAGATGCACGTTAACACCAGGTTTAAACAAGGTCTCAGTTTCATTTCTAGAATGTGTGAATTCAACTTGTACCGGTGTGGGGAGGGTTTTGCCTCTGGAAGGAGCTGTGGCAGATTGTACGTTGAGATCTAGACTCTTCCTCTGAATTGAACAGAAAGGAAGAGAAGGAAGGCGGTTAACTTACATTCATATTAACCCTCGGGTTAATACGCAGGGATTCACTGCACACACACAATGGAACTAGTGTCGTCAATAGGGGTGTCACGACTCTCCAAATTCACGATTCAATTTGACTTTCCATTTTAAGATTCAGTTTTTGATCTGAAATTTGCCACTGTTAGACTATCGAGTCTTAATTCCTAGATCAACAGGTCACTGGTTTTCTGTCCTAACACTCTGTCTATGGTTACAGCAATACACCATGATACTGGTAGTACACTGTAGTAGGAAAATTGATGGTTATCATACATATTTACAGTATCCAAGTAAAATGCAACTGGATGGAACATCTCACCATCTCCTTTCCTCTTCAACTGCCTGTCAGACTTTTTACACACATTTTAAAAAAGGGTTTCAAGTTTAAATTTTCTCAAATCAAAAATGCATCTGTTTTCACTCCTTTAAGGCTCATTGTAACTGATAATATTAACTATAATTGTGTGATATCATATACTGTGAAACCGCGATATTTTCTGAGAGGGTAAATATACTGTTGACATCCTGGTTCATTTGCATTTTCAAAGTCTTCTTAAAAAAAGACAGGCTACGTGGTGTAGAGCTCAATATAGCTGCCATATTCTGTTGGGAGTGTTTTACACTGAGGCCATATGGTCAAATTTAAATAATCTATTTTTAAGATTATAATAACCATAGCTTATTTCACCAGTCAACTGGGAACGGCTCAACTTCATGTCACTCGAATTGTAGTTTTTCTGTCAATGACGCCTTCGTTGTTTACATAACTCACTGGTAAGACAAAATGTTGCCTCACTTGTGACTTTAGGAAATCATGAAGATTTTACAGTTCTATTGTTTCTCCATCATCCCCGAGTCCAGCAGTGGCCGCGGCGTCTCAAAAAGTGCAGCTGCAGGCTACTGCTGAGCTATGCTGTATCGTCTTTAAAGTGTTGTTCTTTTCCCCTTCTGAGGAGCGCACGTCAGCAGGGGTGGAGAGAAAAAAAAAATCTAGGAGAATCACCAAACCTGCTTTTAGTTTTGGTCAAAATGTAAAGCTTATTTTGATCAATTTTTGATTCAGAATCCAAATCGTGACACCCCTGATATTCAATGATAACTTAAATTTCAATCAAATCTGAAGAAGAATTAATGCAAAAATATAAGATAAATATACGTTTCTTAAACGTAAAGAGTTCTCTTCAACAAACACCCCTATACATTTTTGCTAAAATTATCCATGCGTGTTGAGACTGGGTTAAATATATAACCACAAAGAAAAAAGAAAAAAAAAAGTTGAAAATAAAATGCTGTGTCCATACAGCCAGCACACACCTCATATATTGTGGTATATTTTGACAGATTGTTGCAGCATGCAAAATATTGTAGGTCATTAGAAAACAGACCATGTAAATAATTGCTAATTTCATTGTAGGTATTTTTCTGCCCAGTAAAACAGCCTCAAGTGAAAATGATGAACTTGTCAAAACAGCGTTACTATTTCTATTTGTGCTGCTTGTAGTGACGACTGGTTACAAATACTAATCTCACTTGTGACCACCAATACTGTAAAGATTACTATATTCGCTAAGCAATATTCATCACACAGTTAGTGAAAGTGACATCAATAACTCACTCATCTAATATAAACTGTCTTATTTTTAATTACTCGGTGGCTGTCAAACACGCTGGGATGTAAAACTTAAGCTCATACTGTATAAACTCGTGTCTTCACCAGGAAAATGATCTTGCCAAACTTAAGCATATTGTTGCTATATGAGTGCTCAAGATATACATTTGGCAGCGTAACATAAACTTACCACTTCTCTCTCTGGGGAGCTGGGACGGGAGCCTGGAAGACCATTCTTGGTTGGCGTTTTAGCTTCTTTTTTAGGAAATTGAAGCTTCTTCATGTCCAGCCTGTCTCCTGTGACCCACTCATCCAGGCGCTTGTTGACTGTTCACACGAGCAATCATAAACAAACAAGAACACATGGGCTGAGATCTTTGTGTAACTGATTCAGCCCATGAAGGAACTAAAATAGTTAGAACTGCACGTCAAGAAAAAAACTAAAAGTAAACACAAACTGTACTCACAGTCGATATAGTGAACATAGTAAAGTTTTCTCGAGGAGACTTCCTTCACGCTGAGAATTTCAGCCAATGCTGCAAGAGAAGCAGAGAAGTCAAGTTCAAATTTACAATGAACTGTACTTAAATCACACAAGAATTGTGTTGGACTTTGATGAATTAGCTGCTAAAACATTTATTGACAGATTTACCACGATGCTTAACAACTGTAGATAAACACCGTGGGTTTAAGTTTTCGTGTAGCTGTCATTAAACTAAGGTAACACTTAGTGCTAAAACAATTACTGAAGAATTCAATTAGTGGTTTGACAGAAGACAAAAAACAAACACAACAAAGTGTTGGTTTCTGCTTTTCAAGTGTGATAAATTGCTGCTTTGAGTTATTGTAAATTCTTTGGGGTTTTAGATTGATGTACAGTCCACAAGAGTGATTAAAAGATGTCAAGCTCTAAATTCAAATAGACATTTTACCTAATCTACAGAAATATTATAAACAACTGATGAAAATTATAACTAATAATAAAAACAAACATAAGTATAAGCCCTTGTCGCAACGTAAACCTAAGGTGTCATCGCGACACTAGAAATACTCGTATGGACTACACATATTGTGTTCATTTTTCTTGTGATTAGCGTTTTTATTGTGTATAAGAGTGAATAGTTTTACATCTTCAGACCTTTAAAGGTGGAAACACCTTTCTCACTAATCATATAAACACTGCACCCTGTGACAAGGGTGGTGAATAGTTATTGTTCATTTACAGAGTCAAAATTAAGCTAATACGTTAATGAACCACTGCGCGAAACTCATTTGGAGATAAAGTAAAATAATGTCTTTTTACAATTACAGTTTAACTGAGGAAATGTCACTGAGATGTCCGACTAATTTTGACTACTTTTATTGTGACTCTTATTTTCTCATCCTCCGACCTGTCACAACAAGTAGGACCACTTTAGCTCAGATATGATCCCTATAAATGAGCCAGTCTGCATTCAGAGAACCAAAGGTTTAATCGCAGCAACCAGTTTCATATTTGTAAACAGCAAACTGATGTCAGATGGATTTCGCCTAAGTTGGTTTTTCCCAATAAAAAAATATTTTATAAAAATGTCCGCAACAGTTAGCGAGTTTATTTCTTGTTGGGTCTGACAGTGGTTTAGTATATATTAAAACTGCACGCTGTCAAACGCCATGTGTGCCCCGTGAGTGTGGTGTTTACGGCGCTTTAACTGGAGGCCGAGGCTCCTGATAACAACAGCTGAGGCTCGCTACTTCGCGTTAGCTAGCTTAGCATCGGAAAAATAACCGGACAATACTTACGCCATTCGTCCTCGTGCTCTTGGTTTTTACGAAGAACGGGGAGTCGACAGCCCTCGACAATCTCGACCTGTCGAAAATAACACGTTAATATGCATCTGGAAAGGACTCATCGTCTCTAAAATAAAATTACATCTCTCGGAAACCTACCGATGATGCGTTGTCCGCCATTTTCGTCATCTGTGAGAGCAGGAGCGGGGTGTTGTGGGAAAATGCCGGTCCACGACAAAGATGACACAAACAGCAAGATGGTACTCCGTACGGTACGCGAGGAGCGGAAGTCGGAAAACCAAACCGGAAAAAAGAAGCAGAAGTCCTTCTATTTTCACAATTAAAAAGAAACATGTCATATTCAAGAGAATACAATTACCAACAGCAAGCAAAGGGCGAGAAATAATGACAAAATTACAATACAAAAATAAATTATAATCAAATAAACATCAAGTGGTTCAACAGGAGAAAGAGATAATGAATACTACTCCTACTTCTACTACTGCTTTTACTATTACTACTTCTACTACAACAACAACAACAACAACAGCAAATAATAATAATAATAATAATCGGTCTAACTTTAGATAACATTTTTCATTCAAGGGGTTACTCAAGTGTTTTATAATGAAGTCAAATAAAAATAGAATAAATAAAAAATGGCAGATTCAAACAAGTGCAAATACTGCTCAATGAAACAAATGAATAGACAAAAAAAGGAAGACATTGTAAGAGCACTAAAATATGTGTAAGATAGAAATAAAAGAAAGGAAGGCAGGACTAATAAAAAGGCTAAAATGTCAGGGGAAAAAAACAAATTAAGAATGACAATCAAAAAGGCAATGCTGATTTAAAAAAAAAAAAAACAGTTTTGGATTGTTATATAAAAATATTTACAGAGCTTGCATCTCCTCTAGCCTTGAATGGGGAATGCCATGATTTCGGTGCATAGCTGAAAAGGGCTGAGCTGAAGATTTTCTTATTTTTGTAATAGTTTGTAGCGGTTTCAAAAACTGTCAGCAGATGATCTGGGGCTGTGAGGGGTTTCCAAAACTCAGATTTACAAACTAGACTCAGAAGATTTTATCCCTGCAAAAGTCGATTCTATGGCCACTTGGAGGCAGCAAAAGACAGACTGTGTCAACAACATTCACAGACATGGGCTGTATAAATGAACCACAGATTACACAATGGTAGGCCTATATTGATATATATCACAGGAGCTGTAACAGTAACAACAGCCAATGGAGAAAGGACCAAATGTATTTAGCTTTTAATCAAACACACTATTACAGCTTTTAATTTAATTAACTTGAATGATGTTTTACTGTTTGATATCAGTTTCCTCTAAATATGTTGACCACTGATTCATATAGTATTTTTGTTAAAACAAGTTTGTTGAAATTGTTTCATCTCTGTAAGTAATTATTTGACACCACTAAGTTTTTGTACACAAACAAAATTATGGATGGTATCATTTTTTCCTCTACTGGTGATCAATAATGTAAAGATCATTCTTCGCGGTTCTCTCTTGCAACTTGACTAGATGCTGTCAGATTGGTTCAAACAAAGTGGATCACAAAATGATGCACAACAACTACAAAGAGATGCAAAATTACTACGAAGTCTATGTGTCTTGGTCCTATGCAGGAGAGGTGGTGGGTCCCTTTGTACATCAGTGCCCAGGGGCCCATTGTTTCATAATCCACCCATGATAGGCCTCATAAATAAGTGTGAATTTGCAATAGTCAGCGTTTAAGCAAATCATGTCACTGAGCGAGGGCAAAGGTTATAAATGATCTTTATTAGAATCCTTGGAACAGCGTTCAATACACAGAACTTGCATTTTTTTGAGTTGAGAAACAATGAAATAACCTGTAAATGATAAACAAATGATATTGAACAAAAAACAACCAGCCTTCCATTTCATTGCTAATTTTCAATCAGACAACCGTAGCTTTCTGTAGGGATAGCCTGCATATTATTATTAACCATGCATGATAGAGTGCACTGAAATCAGGTGGCTTCTTATGATGAACGGGTGAAATAGTGACAAGATTTAAAGAAAGTGTCAGAGTGAAAAAGCTGTTTGATTTTGTACATACACTCGGCTGCATCCTGCAAAGTCACTTCCAGAATACTGCTTGCATGTGATTATATTAAATTTCCACTGGAGCCAAATCAAATCTGTCAGAAATGATCTAATTTCTAAACCGACAGGAAAACAAGTCTTAAGAACATGAAAATTTTAGGAGGATTGAAAATCTAGAAGGTTCCCACTGGACGTCCTTTCAGAGCTCTTTCTTTGGTCAGAAAATTAATGAGAACATTTGACGACATAATCTCACTCTGCATGCTCTGCATTTCACAGCAGCAGAGGGATGATTTGTTTTCTTCTTTGGTACCGCGGGCCTTACGACCTCAGGCCGAGACGTTCCCAGACTGGTTAATGACTTCAGCACTAATTATCCCTGCTTTGTTCCAGGGTTGAAGCTCTTTTTTTAATCTTACAAAGTCATACCTGCAGGTCTGCTACCAACTCATGGCTTTTCATATAATTTGGGGAAGGATAAAACACATATCTGCTGCGTTGGCATTAAAACTGACTTTATGCAATATTTCTCCCATGCTACACATTGAGAGCCAATTATCTTGACGGGGTCTGGCATTAAAATGGCAACATCTGCCTGGTGGCTTTAAGTCATCCAGCACCCAACAACAGTTAATTTTTCTTACTATTATATACAGCTTTTGTCCCTCCAATTAAATCCTTAAGAGGGTCATCCAGTAAAAAACGTTCACCAAATTAAGGAGCAGAAGCGACAAAAACACAATGAAAAGATGAAAAACAGACAGATTGCAGCGTCACATTTTCCGTTGATGAAATTGGTCTCAGAGTTCAATCTCCTTTGGATGGTTATTGCACAAGGGCGTAGGTTTACATATGGATGGAAGGGTCCTACCTAAATTTTGGGAGGACAGAATTGTCTCTACTAATATGTGAGCAAACTCGATCACACTATCATCACTGAAACAGTTTCCACCATAAATTGGTACATAAAACTTCACCACCAATGCTGAGCTGAAACCTACGCTCTTGTTATTGCACGTAATAAAACTGGTAGGAACAAAAGGACTCAAATCAAACTCTTAATATAAGACATATGAACTGACTGATGCCACAGCAGTGGGAGGTATAACAATTAAACATCACAATGTCGACTATTGCTATTAATGACAGAATCCAAACCTCCACCTGCAGCCTTCAGTCTGTGCAGGGCTGAACAGTGAAGCAGATCACTCATCGCCGATCTGGTCCAGTTTATTCCTAAAGCGACCTCCAATCTCTCCAGCTACATAATGATACATTTGGCTGAATGTTGTTTAACCTTCCTTCCAGCACATTTCACACATTTCTGCGATCGCACACTCCTGATTCCTTTTTCTTCTTCTTTTTTAAAATTCTACACCCGTGATGCACTCGACTCCAGATAGTCTAAACATGTTCAGCAGAAAGCGGAGGATTTGCATCTCCTCAAACATGGCAGGATACATACATTTGGAAGTAAAGCTGTTAAAAACGCTTTACTTTACTGAAATTCAATATTTCATAAATTTCATTCCTAATGTGATCATGCAACATTCGGTTGCTGTTTTCCAGTTATACTTTCAAGCAGCACTCATCACATAGATATATATAAAAATAAAATCAAATACAAATAAATAAAAAAGAATAAACATACATTGAAAAGTGCAAATGTACATTTGTTTACAGCATGACATATTTACTGTACAATCGTTGATTATATACTCACATTATTGTATGCATTATAATAAGGATTACTAAGTAGCATAGTTTAAGTAAGAAATATTTCATAGCAAGTCTATTGGAAAATATTTGCATTGCCCTGCAACAAGGAGAGGCTCTTCTAAACATTGCCAAAGGTGTGTTTGCTTGTTTGTGTTTGTATGTCTGTGTGCATATGTACGTGTGTGCATGTCTGTGGGGTGTGTGTGTGTGTGTGTGTGTGTGTGTGTGTGTGTGTGTGTGTGTGTGTGTGTGTGTGTGTGTGTGTGTGTGTTTGCGTGTTTGTGAACCAGCATGTTGGTTGACATAAGGTGTATGTGCAAACAACGAAGCAGAGGAAACTCAAATTCTCATTCTAGTTCAGAGGCACAAAAACTGCCCAGCCAGCGTTTCAAGTATCTAGCATTGTTTTGGACAACATGGACACATCTGTCGGACATCAGCAAAGCAGAAGAAAAGGAGAAAAATAAAAGGATATTTCCTTTCGTAGCTCCGAGAGGAGGGAGCTAAAGAGTCGTACAACGAGTGGAAACGAGCAGTTCAAAGAATTGTGTCAAAAGAGCGACACTGATTCAACTTTTTTAACCGTAGAATAGGCTGTTTACCTAAATCACCATTCTCTCTCTGTGCAGCAGCCCTCTGCATCAGGATGGAAACAGCACTCATGCTTGCTTTATGCTCCCAGTTCACTGAATGCTTCCTCAGTTATGGCAGAAACAAACACGTCTCATTAAGTAAGGAATCGTAGAGCTGGTCGAGTCTATATCAGTCTTTGTATAAGACACACTGCTTGACTTATTCACCAACGTTTCATCCAGCTCTACCACCGTCTATGGTTGAGGCAGAAGGTCCTGCAAAATTGATTCAGAGATGGAAAGCGAAGCAAGTCATCCACTGGCAGTCGGTTTGTTATGGTCGTATTCCGTACAGAAAAGCCATCGTATTCGTGTCTTGGTTAAAGACACCTAATGAGATGATCCTACAAGACAGCGAAAAGCCACACAAAAGTTTTCTGGCACTGAAAGTTTCTTCTTTACCTGATGCATCCATCTTGATGTCATGTTTCAGGGGGCATCTCAATGGGTCCTGTCCAATGAAGAAGCTTACAATGTGGACTTTGGATTGTCTGTTTAGGCGTTGAATTGAGAAGCTACAAGTTATTGAACACTCCTGCACCGAGGTGGTTACTGTGGCTCCCCATAAACTCAGAGGCTTTTGCTCATGATTCATGTGGCACTTTCTTGAAGTGGGTTAGGGTTAGGATGTTAAGGTTAGGTAAGTATAAATCCAAATTTTCTCAGTTTAAAGACACATGCTCTCTGTTACTGTGTTGGGTATTCTGTTTATGTATAGTGCAGATACACAATAATTCGGATAGGTAATGGTGATCTGAAATATACTATAACCTGAGGGACAACTAAAAATGGGCAGAGGGTAGAACAACTTTTCCTTTTTCTTGAAATACAAACCCAAAGAGATAATATTATACTGTACAGTCTGGTGGTGCAGCACAGCTTTCTGATGATTTGATGTGCTGGATTGTGTATGTCTTTTTACATGTATGTAAAGTGGAGACAGAGAAAGAGACTATACTGTATGTTTGCTTACTACCTCACACTGCTGGGTTATGAGCGGGTGTCCGAATCCATCAGCCTCTGGACAACTTAACGCTCTGACTTGACTTTGTAGCGTAAAACCAGGTAAGTGGCCAGTCTGAGGATCAGGAAGAAAACCCCCAGCACCATGAAGTCCACATACAGCTTTGCATTCTCCACATCCAGGAGCTGCAGGACCTCCTCTGGCTTTTGGAACTTACAAGACAGGTCTGGACACTCCAGCTCCGATCGGTTCATCCCATAGATGGAGAGTATAACTCCCTCAAAGCCGTATCTGAAGAGCAATAGAGAATCATTTTGGATCAGAGAAAGACTGACCTTAAAGACCAATGGCCAATATTAACCAGTAAGAGCATTCTGATGACATGAGCTCAACATTCTGTTTCACTCTGTGTATCAGTCTGGACCAGGTCTGGACTTGCTGCTGCCCCAAACACTTTTCTGAAATTACAATCCAGTCGAGCCAATGATGTTGACATCGTAAGCAAAAAAAAAAAAAAAAAGGACTGGCTCACTGGGTGATGTAACATGCAGGCTGCTTCTTGCAAAACAGTAATGACGTATGTGTGCAGTAAAGGCAAGCGCTAGCGCCAGGATTAGCTGAAGGAGTTCGTCTATCAAGACGAGTACTCCCGTCTATTGAAAGTGTTTGTGGCGGCAGAGACTCCAAACTGTTATGGAGCGAGAAAGAGAATGTTGAGCTCATGTCACCAGTATGGTCTTATCAGGCTACAAAATTAATTTAGCAAATCTAACTCCCTAGTTTGAACCACATAAAGTTGCTTACAGTACCTGACATAGGACACATAAGAGCTCCACTGTAGGTATTTGGGAATGGTGTCAAAATTGACAAAGAAGCCAGAGAAGAGGAGCACAGGTATGGCTGTAACTGGACCCACGAAGGTTGCCACCTGTGGAACAAATAAGCAGCATGTAATTAATTCACTAAGTGGTGAAGGTGGGACCAAGTCATTGCACTCAAGTTGAGTCCCAAGTCAAGTTTCAAGTCCTAAACTTTGAGTTTTGAGTTCTAAACAATGCAAAACTTAAAATTTACAGAAATCACAATTGCATTGTGAATTTTTCATTATTTCTTTAAAAAGGTTTGTCATAAAGTTGCTTAGCTGTTAAGCTAACGTTAGCTAAGCTTGAGCTTGCTAACTATGCTAATATAGTGACTTTCTGCTTTTTGCGCAACTTCAAATGTTGAACCAAGTTGGAAGCTGTTGTAGCTAATATTGATTTTTTTTTTTAGGGTGGCTAAAACACAGTTAGCTGCTGCTCCCGTCCGCAGCAGTCGCTGCATTGCTTCTGTGCTGGTGCTCCTGTCTGTTTCTCCACACTGGGGCCGTTCCGACAGACATCGGCTATAGGTAATAGACTGACTGTCGATAAGCACCTCATACAACCCCACTTCAAAAAATCTCAACTATTCCTTTAAAATATGCAGGTTTGCTTACTTGCAGAGAAGTGGATGCAGCCCCTATAAGCAGGCCGAGGGATTGGGCCACCAGGGCCGTGGATGTGGACAAAGCCATAAAGAGCAGGTAGCGTCCAGCCTCCGGAGGCTGTTCAGTCATCCAGTACACTATACTACAGTACATGATTGGACAAAGCACCTGTAAAAGACATTTTATAGTGTTGGTAACTGGAAATATACTGTATTCGTGTCCCAACCATTGTGTCCTCAATCATTTGAACATTACCTGGAACGGTATATCAGCCATGGTTTTGGCCAAGTAATAGGCCTTAAGGCTGTACCAGTAGTTGAGATGTTCCCTTATAAACACGGACATCTCCAGAGGAACTGTGGAACACACAGCAGCGTTAAAAGACTTTCCACTTCAACCAGAAAAACAATCAATGTTTCCGATCTCTCGTTTGACTTAGAATCTTACAGGTTAGGATGGTGGGCATCAGGGCAGCAAACATGAGGAACAACATTGAGAAAAAGAGGAAGCCAGTGTTGTTGAAGACCTTGCTCGCATCATTTCCAATTTTGAGATAAAGCAGGCCAATCAGCACACCGATGCAAATATGGGACATCACCCTGAGGTGGGTCAGCACCTTAAAAACGCACAAGTTAAATATCAACACAACTCAAAAGACAACAATCAATTTTTTTTGTAAAACGTTTTGCCTATCAAATGTTGAGCTTGAGCAGGAATGAGTTCATAGAATAATGAATTTACCATGTCCCTGCATATCGTAATGAAAGTTCTCTTAAAGAGGATGCAGAATTGTGTGAATGTACTGGTGGCAAAGCTGTGTTTCTCAAGGGTTCCTGTGTCCTGTGGAGACAGACAGAGAGAGCAAGAAGTCAGTTACATGCACATAGATACAAAACAAGCATTAGCAAGACAGAGATGTGATGTTGTGAACAGTAGAAGAGTGCAGATAGTCTGATAATATAAATTACTATTTTATTTAAATATTGATCATTATTATTATTATCTATTATTAAATACATATCATTTAAATATATCGTTTTTTTAGGGTAACTTGCGTGTGTATTCTATATCATGTAAGACTTGAGCTGATTCAAGATTGAATTCTCCCTGTCTGATGCTCAAGAGAGCTCACTTTATCTTAATGATGTTATAATGTCATTATAGACATATATTGTGTCCCTGAAGGAATTAAAACCTCCAACCCAAACTGTGTCTGCACCACACTAAATGTGATGAATAACAGCAGATATTTTGAGTGGCAATTGAGGATTACTATAATAACAATAGTATCTTAAATGATGCAGTTGCAGAATATGGAAGTTGGGAGGCAGTAGCCAGAAAATGAAGATATTATGGAAGTAAATACGAGACATAAGTATTTGAATTTTGACTTTAAATTTTAATTATATTGAAATTCAAACACAACTGGATTTATAGCATTGAACTATTTTATTCTGACCATACATCTGAATTTATTTGCTGTAATTCCCATCTTCAAAATTAGAATGAAATTAAAAATTAAAATATGAAAATTAGGATATTTCCCTGGTATTTATGTGTTACATTAACGCACACTGGACTGGATTTCTGTTCACAGCACACTTTAGGTCAACTTAATAATTTAAACTTAAGATATTTGCACTGAAACTCTACTTTTATAAAACTGTACACTCCCTCCATTGCGTGTTTTGTATATATTTTTTGTGTCCTTTATATTCTATTTTGTCATTTTATATATTTAAATTGCTTCTATATTTTTTTATTTTATGTTCTATTCTATTTAAATTTTATTCTTCCTTCTTTCTTTATGTTAATTGTTTTGCACCAAAACACCAAGTCACATTCCTTGCATATGTAAATGTACTTGGCAGTAAATCTGATTCTGACTCTGAGGTGAATTCAAATAAATAAATTCAGATACATGGCATTTAAAGCAAAGTATTATAGTGCCATGTTTTCAGTGATTTGAATGTATTCAGTGGTTAAAACTCAAAAGCTTACATTTAGCTATCAACATACATATAAGAACAAGAACAATCATAATCTTTAGTTATGGTAACAGTTACTGGCTGATAACTACAACTAACTACTAAAAACCCAGAAGAAGATAGAAAAGACAACAGAGAAAATCAATAAACAAATAAAATGTTTAAAGGTGTAGAGAGCATAATTGCACCATACAAGAGTAATGGCTTATCACAGAGCACTTGGTGGTTTACATTTATAGTTTTAGCAGTTAGCTAATGCTCTTATCAAAGACCAGTTATGAGGCTGTGAAAGACAGAGTGAGAGGAAGTTGACAGATCGATGAAATGGAGAAAAAGAGGAACGGTTTCGAATATGTGGACAGGAGAGGGTTATGGCAGTGATACTCAAATCTGGCCTGCAATAGAGTCCAGGTGGCCCACTGACTTTTTTGTACTTTCAGTGTTAATATGGTGCATAACAAATCATCCAAATGGAGCTCTTTAAAAAATCAAATATAACTAAAGCATTGACAACAAAAATGCAGTTGCAGTTTTTTTGTTCTTATTTTTGCTGTGTGCAGGACATTCCTAGGCTCAGCCTTCAGGTATTTATTATTTCATATTTGTCAGTCTTGGTCTCAAGGGAAGAGATGGCCATCTTGAATTCCACCAGCGCATGTGCACATCATTAGGATCTAGCGTTTTACGTAATTTCTTCGTGTAACTTTAGTTAATCACTTGTACTATGATACACTTGCGACAAATTAGAAAGGGAAATGTGGAGTTAAAGTTTGAAACTGTGCAGGAGCGAGAGGAGAACGTGCCTACTCAGCGTCCGCCATACCATAATTGTTTGGGGGTTTTTTTGTTGTTTTTTTTATGATGTGAGGCTCTGACATTTGTGAATGTGAAACATACTACATCATTGCTAGGTGAGAGGGTTGCTGTCACTCACACTGTGACATTGAGAGGGACAGGAGTCACTTTTGTCTCTGGAGTTCTTCTTGCCCTCCTCAGAGCACAGTCCACCCTGGACCGCCTCAAACAGCACTGGATTCAGATCCCCGTACTCCCCTGACGCCACCTCAATGACTAAGGACAGAGAGGACACGCTAGTCAGAACAAAAACACGGACAAAAACAGGCACACACGTACTAGAGGAGTTGCTTGACTTACTGAAGTCAGCAGGATTGTGATACGTTGGGCAGTGGAGGCCCAGGTTCTTCAGATAAGGGATGAGGTAAGGGACTGTGCCCTTGTATATACACTGACCCTGACTGAGGATGTACAGCTGGTGGGGGAACACAGGTACACAGTAATCAACATTGTTTCCAACACACTGACTCTGTGAATAATATATGAACAACTGACAGAACAATAGGCTTGTGTATCGACTGCTGCACTGCTTGTCAGCTGGATAAAATGAATCATGCTAACCTGCGTCCTGGTCTGAGCAGCAGCTAATGGAAGACTAGACGTGTCCAGCGCTATAAGCACTCGAGTTACCTTATCAAACATCTCAAAGAGCTTTGCACTGGGCTGATGGATGGTGCAGATGATTGTCCGTCCTCCCTGGGCCAAAGACTTCATGAGGGAAACCACCTGGAAGCAGGACGCACTGTCCAGCCCACTGGGATGGGACATAAGACGAGACAAAAAACCAACGAGATGGACACACTGTTTAATCTGGATTCATTTTGAGATCATGTAGATTCAAACTAGGTGGGTAAAACCCTACCTGGTGGGCTCATCAAAGAACATGACAGGAGGATTGTTGACCAGCTCGAGGGCGATGGCGAGTCTTTTACACTGACCCCCAGAGATAGAGATGGTGCGTGTCTGAGCACACTCCTGAAGACCCAGAGCAGTCAGGATCTCGTCCACCTTAGACACAAACAGAGAAGGATACACATGTCATAAATAACTGACAGTAAGACTGGGCAATATAAATAAAATTAACTATCATGGTACATGTCTACATTTATCATAATTATGGAAGCGTATTGCTGCCACGCCAGAAGAAAAAAAAGAAAAAACAGTTTCTTGTTCCAACAAGACATTTTCTTTACTTAACAAGAAACTTTTTTTGTTCGAAAAAGAAGCTGTTTCTACACACCCCTCTCCCTGCTGATCTCCTGACATGAAAATGTGAATGGCCCTATCTAGAGCCAGTATTTGGTTTGTCTGATCTGAGCTATGGCAGTGCAACATGGCAATCTCCTTGGATGAGGACCTGCTCCCTATGTAGATATAAACAGCTCATTCTAAGGTAACAAAAGCACGGCAATACTTATTTTCAGGTTATCAAACACAAAAGAAGAGATACTTATTCCATCACATTTCTGCCAATATATCCCCTTATATCCTACACACTGAACCTTTAAATAAGAGCTATTTAAGGGTTTGCACTGGGAAGTTGATGTATGTCAACAAAAAGATACACTGATATTCAGACTCTCTCTACTATAATGTAAGTCTATGGGAAAAAGTCTTTATGGGCCCCATCCGTGACAGACCCGGAGGTTGTAAATACATGGTTTGTCCATAGGAACTTCTTTTTATACATCCTTGGTTTGGTGTCTCAGGCTACTGTCCCTGCATGGGCATACCAGAAGTGTTTTGTGCCAACCAGCTAAGGGGGGCAGGAAGGGGGCAGAGACCATAGCGATGGAGCAGCAGTGAGGAGTGTGTACCCACAATGACCTCATACAAGACGTTTAAATGCTATGTCTACTTTGGTGTAAAATGCGTGGAACTCTGTCTCTATTATCTTGCCCGTATGTAGCTGAAAAGCAAATCCGTAATCAATATATTCAGACTTACAAGTTCTGTTTTGACTTGCATGCTCTCATTCAGTTTCAGATTGGCAGAAACCTGAAAGACAGACAGAAGCCAAAATATTAATATTGAACAATAGGATTTCATTTTCAGTTTTTTTTTTAAGTATTATTTTTGAGACGACCTTACCATCATGGCCTCCCTCACAGTTAGGTGTGGAAGCAACATGTCGTCCTGCATGATGTAGCAAGACATCTTCCTGAAGGTCCTCAGGTCCCTCGGTCGACCGTTCACCATGATCTGGCCTTTCATGCCTGTCTCCCTGTGGCCCAACAGAAAGCAAAACTATGTTGCAGCCATTTTCTAAGAACTAAATTCAATCTAAAGAGTTATCTTCCACATCTCACCTGTACCCCGCCAGGATATTCATCAGAGTGGATTTTCCGGCTCCAGAGGGCCCCATGATGCCAATCAGCTCTCTGCTGTTGAATCTTCCCGACAGACATTTTAGGAGCGCTTTGTAACCTGACAAAGAAGAAAAACAAAAAGCTGCGGTTATTGGTCTGAAATTGTTTGCACCTTCTCAGATATTTCACTCCATAATCTTAGAAAAAACATAATGAAAAATCCACCTAAATACCTAAATAGCAGGTGTGGAAAAGTGAGGTTTTTGAGTGTTTGTCTTTACCCAGTGTTTCTTCTAGTCATGATCCATCTGCTCAATCATTTATTAATCACCTTCATAAACTCCTGACTGTGAGAAAGATGAGCAGGTGGAGCTGGTTGGTGTAATGGCGTGTTTCTGCTATTGGACCTTACTTAGCCGTGTAGTTCAGGGACATTGAGTTCATTAAGTGTTTCTACGCGCAGAGAGCCCAATTTCACTCCAGCAGGGAAAGTCACAGGCTACTAAATCTGCATACCAGGAAGCCTCAGGCAGAGCTAGGAGCGCTGTCCATCATACATGTGGTCCGTACAATTACCATTCTCAGCAGGATACACGAACTACATCCACCATTTTAAGAAATACTAGAAATGCTAAAAATGTTACAGTTACATACAAATGTGTGCAAGTTGTTATCAGTGTCTCGGTCTTGGGTCTTCTGCGGGTCCTCAGAGTTACTGCAGGGGGGCCCACAAATTATTGTTTACATTTCTTTCAAAAATTAGAATATGTCTGAACATACATATTAACATGAATGTTATCAGCATATTATCAGCAAAGACCAATGGGTGAATTCATAAAACAAAAAAACATTAGTGCTCCAGGAATTAAGGTATTTTATTAATGCCGGTTCCGTCGTCTTTAAGTCAGTGGGTTGGGTTTTTTTAAAACTATGAATTCTGAAGCTTTTCGGTGTCTTAAAACCAATTTCGTTTACAGGTGGCTAAATGAGACTACAGAACATCAGTAAGCCGAACACGGCTGTACAGCCTTGTGGTGGTAAGGACGTTAAGTCATGAGACCATAGTGTAGTTTGTTTAAAAAAAGTCTAACATTCGCTTTTTACTTCAGTCGATTATATTAACACTTAAAAATCCTAAAAGTGGTGTTTGTGAAAATGACTGTGCGTCACAATATGTGTACGTATCATATGAGCTTGTTTGCCACCAAGCATATTTTCTGTAATAATCCAATGGAAAAATCCCATTGGCTTTTTGACGATGAAACCTGGAGGCAATGCTTACTTCTGTCTAGGTGGAGGCAGAGGCCTACAGAAAAGTGTCATCCCTGGGGAACTCTGTTAATGATAGACTAACTGTTACCCATGAATCTCTGTGCAATCACGTTCGCCAGCTAATGCTAAATCACTGTCCATTACAGCAAGCCAAACTAGTTAGCTAAGCCTACTTTTTAAACATATTGGCCAATTAGCTGTACTGTGTGGACCATTAAAAGGTATGTTCATACATGGCACTTTGGGCCGCTCTACATCTTATTAAAGGCCCAGTTTAATGGGCTATACAACTCAATTTTATGCAACATACAGTATAGTAGGTTGTCCCCTCGTTATCTAAGAAAAAGACAGAATTCAAGGTGAAGTTGGTTGTGAAGAATAAAAAAACACAAAAGATTTGGTCTGGGCAGCAGGTGCACATCAAAACAAAAAAGAAAGAAAAGAAAAAAGAGTTCAGAAAGACTGATGCTCATGGCTCCCTCTGTGGCGCCAACAAAAAACCCACAAGCATCACTTCCCTGCAGCGGTTTTAAAGATGGTTGAACTGGTGTGGCCTTATAATGAAGATGGCTTTAGCTGTGTGATGCAACCAGCTAGTTTTAGATCTGACAGATATGGAAAGTTAAAAGGGGCTGTAAGTATTTCCTATGTTGTCACCCGTCTCCCTCGCCTCACCCATTTCTCCATTGTCTTCAGGGATGCTGCCTCTTCCTGTCTCGAGCTGTGTAATTAGGGTCTCAGCGGAGCTGCCAGACCCCTTAAACCCTCGCTCCATGAGTAAAGTCTTCTAATGGCAGTGCCCCCTCCTCCCACACACAGTTATTACATCAAACAGCCTCCACTCAGACAGCAGAGCAGCCTGCTGTCAGTGAAGCAGCCCTGCTCTGGCATGTGGTGCATACTGATGATCTAACCCGGCGCTGTAGGTCGCGCATAATAATGATGTTATCTGTGTGAGGCTGCAGGCACATCCTGATCACCCACAGTCTCATGAGAGCCACAGAGTATGTAAGACACCTCACCGTCAAAGACACGCTGATTTAACAACATGTGACAGTGTACATTGAGCGTGATCTTAGGAAATCTCAAAGTAGTTGTTAGACAAATTATTTTGAGTCACGGTCAAGGTGGGGTCATCACATGCCTCAAACTGACACAAATGACAACTGGCTTCCCACAACAGGGATATAATGTTTCAATTAATCAGCTTGATCTGGGGAAAAAATGTTATTTCCCCTCAAACTTAATCAGTGTTGGCTTTTTTTCCACAATCTTATCAAAATTCTCTAATTTCATTCTTATCTGAAAGGAGTTGTCTAGGCTCTAAGCTCTGGTGAAGAGGTTCTTTGATTAAATTTGCTGGGTTGCAATGAGAAGTTAACTCCTGTTAGACATTTGCATATCTTGTTTAATTAACAATATGCAAATTTTCACAGCCAGCAGTGTGGTCACACTGCTGGATTTAAAAAAAAAAAAAGCATTTCATCACATCAAAATAACAACCTTTTTATAGCCCATAAAATGTAGTCTGTGCACATTTTGCATTTCACTTCCATCACACTGTGTCTAATAAAACCGCAGTGAAATATCATCTATTTTTATTGCATACATTCTTCTTTTTTGTCAAAACCTGGTGCCAATATAACCTACAATGCAACTTGACCACTAACAGTTTGGTCAGCATTTCGAGTGTGATATCCTCGAAGTGGCTAATGTAGCCTGCAACTCCTAGCCTAACTGATGCTGACTCAAACGACATCACTTCAGTTCACTACACTTACTACAACTGAGCTGACTTCACAGGGCTCCCTCTGGTGCCACAAAGGGTTGTACAACTTTTTTTCCCACACACCATTATATTCCCCAAGACATGTAAACATACTTTGATATGTAAAGTCAGTAGAGATCTTCTTTAAAGGTGCAATGTGTAATGCCTGGCAGTCATCTCCAAGCAAACTACTATCTAACAGTCGGGCAAGAACAGCTGAAACTCTGACAACCAATCAATTAACATGGTTATCTTATAGGGTCGGTTCATATGACAACACTTCTTGCATGAAACGTTAAACTTTTGTTGGCAGTTTGGCCTTTTGTTAAAACAACAATGGTGTTTTGGGGGCCTGAAACTTTTGAAACTGGGTTCCAGAGAGTACTTTTTTTAAAACCCCTACTGTCGCTGTGTAAACAGGCAATGCGCAGATCCTGCAAGAACGGTGACGTCACGGCCGCATTGCATCTCAGACAAATAGCCATGCACGGGTAGGACAACAATAACAACAATGGTGGACTACCAAGTTGTGTTTGTTACACCGCTAACCACTGGCCTGGCATGCATACGACAGAGGTTTTCGTGTACACAAGAATCATTTTCACAATTTTTATCATATGAACAAATGAATATCTTACACATTGCACCTTTAAGTTGGGGCTATAAATTCAAAGGGTATAATCAACAAAGTTCAAGCAGATTAGATTAATTATGGCAAATTGTCAGCAGATTTGAAGAGAGAAACAAGTCTTTTAAACTAAATTAATATGTCCAAGCTGTGAAATTGCACACACAGAAAAACGAAAATAAAGGGATTAAAGAACCACAATAACAATGAGATCTGTCTGATGTCCTTGATAATTTTCCAATTGTCCACCATGCTATTGAAGATAAGATACCCAGACTCTGTATAAACTGCTGCCATTCTGCATATGACAGATATAGAGATCATCACTTTGACTTACTTGTCTGACCATATGGTCCACAGCATAATAAAAAACTTTTCTTTCAAACCTAAATAAACCTAATTATCGTGTACATTTTAGTAACCATTCTGCAGGAAAATTACAACATTTTGGTGGTAAAACAGCATGGATTACTTTGCATCACAGTCATAAATTTCAGTTATTGTGTGCATGTAGGTGCATTTTTAAAGGAGCACAATGCAAGCTGCACAGAGCATATAAAGTAAAAGAGGTGATGCCTCTCTGTAATGACTATGCTCCTCTTCCTCTAGACAAATTAACAATGCAGGTGCAGAGATGTGATCACAGTAAATAACAAAATGCAGATCTGAAATCACCTGGAGGCATCTAAACATTTTCCTGCCCCCCCAAACCTCTTCCTGGTTGCCAGATGGAGCCAATGAAAATCTTGAGGTGACACACCAAAACAAAAACTAATAACTGAATTTCAGGAATTCTACCATGCTGTTGTAGTGTACAGGCTTGCTGAAAACTATGTCAGTTAGGGAGTTGCTTACTAGTATACAGTAAAACATCAATTAATAGCCTCAGCTGTCTCAGCTGAGACATCGAACTGAAACACCAAAACAACCCCCGCACACTCATACTCGCCTGCTGCAGAGCTGTGTACACAGCTATGCTCTCTGAGCAATGGGAAAGCAGTCTATAGCCTATTATAGCGGGTTTACCCGTGTTTAAAAAAACCTGTGCGCATGTGCTAATTTTGGTGGTAAAAGTATTAATGAGACCGACTTTAATTTGTCAAAATGTGCAGCCACATCCAGCTAGTAAAAGGGATTGGCATTTAATGGGGACTTGGCTTTTCATTGTAGCACAAGTTTTACAGTATTTTGGTTTCTAATTTTATGGTTAATGTTACTAATCATCTGATTTGCATAGATTAATACCTTTCCAGTGAAAATTATAAGTTCCACAGCAATCCTGTTTTAATGTACTATGTATCTGTGTGTACACGTGTTTGGCGTTTCATTGTTCCTCAGATAAAGTAGCTTTCCTTTTTCTCTTATAAAGACAAATAATTTAAGGGAGCACATTGATGGAAAGCAACAAAGCATTTACTCAGAAGAAGCTCTCTCAAGTTTAAAAACACCTCACAGAGGCCTCCAGTCATTTTTTGATTATTTTGGCAGGGGGACAACAATTGTATCTCAGTAGCCTTGTGTTTCACCAGTTAGGAGAAGACCACAACAGAAGAAGACATGAAAGCAGGCCACAGCAGCATCATCCTAACAGGGATAAACGGCTGCCCTTGCCAAGAGGACCCCACTATGAAAAATGAAGCAGTGGGTAGCTCATAGATCATCTCACCTTCCTGAGCCCTTCTACAATGAAATAAAAAATTAACATTTATTGCTTTTACAATACCTTCCTCTTAGCGGCCTTTCCCCGTTCGCCACAGACATTTTAAGGAATGACTCATAAGTAGCATGCCAGTGACTCAAGGCCTTGAACACATTTAATTACTTATGACATCACAGGTGCAAGGCTCTTTGTTTACGTCATCCTTTTTACCACCACCAGCTGTATAATTTCATACAATTCAGCTGAAACGACATAAAATGAAGTGTTTTTTTCCGAGGGGAAATAATCACTGACTACTAAAGCACACCGCAGAACAACAGCCTTAAGCTGTGTGTGATTACACCTGTTTTACAGCTTTGATCAGGCAGACAGGCACTGCAGAGAATCACCTCTGAGCTTAGCTTGTCAAATGAGACACAAACACCGACAAGCCCCTCAGAATGAACTACAGCATATGTCAAATATAAGCAACACACTGCTTATGTTATTTTCTGTGAGTGGCAGAGGTAATTGGAGTGGCAGAAAGGGCCTAAAAGGAGCTGGATGGGAGGTTCAGTCAGATTGGAACGAAAGCAAAATGGCAGGCGAGCCTCTCAATGAAAGGCACAGCTTAATTAGTAAAAGCTGAGACACTTCCTGTTCACACATCATCAGCCTGATGAGCTGAAGCAGGCACCCTGAAGAGACAACACAAACAAAAGCAGAAACCACAGGTTGATTTTTGATGAGACCACCGAAGGAAAAACATGTGCATCAAAAGCTTTCTAGGCGTGATCCTCAGCCATACATCTAGGTCTCACATGGAACAACAAACAGTCCTCCGCCAGGCTTTCATAATGCACATTAATATTACACAAGACTGGAAAAAACACAAGATGACCTGCTATGCTTCATATAGGGCCTTCCTTAAGGACGCCATGTGATGAAAGGATTCCTCTTAAGTCCACACCCGGCTAAATATACAGAACAAATCAACAGCAGCTACATGTAATAGTTTACAGAGGGTGGCTTGGTTGAGATGACCAAAGGTTGAGGGCTCATTATTAATATAGGTGGTGAAAACTCTTCATATTTCATGAGCAGATCAATCGCGGGCCTGACTCACTGCCACCGTCTATCGTCAGACAACACAGAGAAAAAGAGAGGCAAGCAGTGTGCCAACCTGCGAGCGTAAATTATTTACCATGTCTAAACTCTGCTGAGCGCAGCAAAGCTTACAGCACACTGGCTGCTATAACATGGAGGAAGTCTGCAGGCATGAGGGCAGGGCTGGACTACATGTGTCAGAACAATAGAGCAAAGCAAAAGACTAACACTGAGCAAAAAATACATTTCTTAAATGCCACCAAGGCTGTTTTACTGCCTCCCGTGAAATGTCTGCACTCCAGATATTGATCGTCATGGGTGGTGTGTGCTTGCTTGCTCATCCATCATGGTTACTATGTGAACTAAGCTTTACAGTACCTCTCCTCCTCCACCAGGGACCCTCGCGGATGGTGTACGAGAGCTCATTGAACTCCAGGTCCACAGCGGAGCGACGTGGGAGGTGGGAGAAGCGCTGGGCCTCGGTGATGTGGTTCTCCACTTTCTTCAAGTGGGTGAGCAGCGGCGCCTCTGGGGGCGCTCCGCTGTGGAGTTTGGTCTCCTCCATGGGGATGCTGACCGAGCCCTGCTCCAGTGTCCTCTCAGCCATGCTGAAAGGCTGCAAAGGAAGACAGATGTGTTAGTTTTGTCAGGCTTAACTCTTGGAAACATGAGTAAATTGGTCTTTTGTTTTTTAAAAAACAAAGAGATAAGGCAATAAGAAACTTAACACAAAATAACCCAATTAATTGCAAAAAAGGAGAAAAATATAACCAGAAAATTTTAAAAAATGAAAAAAAAAAAGGTAAAAAAACAAAACAAAAGAAAACAAAGACAACAACAAACAAGGAAATGACCTGAAAAAAGGTTTTTGAAAATTCTAATAGTAATCCTGTAACTAATTTTAAATATATATATATATATATATATATATATATATATATATATATATATATATATAAGGCATTCAATATAAAGCACATCAATTTGCTTTAGGTTCAAAAGTTGAAATACTTGCGAAAGCGTCAGAGCATGGCACAAGAAAGTGATGTCAGTCCAGGTTTCAAAAGGTTAACTTCACTCTCCTGTTCTAATAAAGAAGCCTCATACTCACACATTTATCCCCCAACCCTAAGCCTTAACCCCTAACCCTAATAAAAAACACATCAGATTTTTACAGGAACGTTAAAGGTTGTGGAATAAACAAGACAAACATTTAATTGATTGATTTTAGTTCCTTTGTTTTCTAATTGTTTGACTGACTGATCCATAGTGAAATGTTGCCTCAGCAGATGTGTGGACACAAAGGTTTGCTGTAGGAATGATTTCAGGATAACTGCAGTCATGATCTTAAAACTAGGTGCTGGATATGATCTGATCAGGGTTTGTTTTATGGACTGGCTGGTTGAGGGGAATGAGATTATGAGTGTGAGGAGTCGGGATCTGGTTTCAGTCCTGCAGCACCCTCATACTGCTGATTCACATAAATCTCCTTCTAGACAAGGCAGCCTGTCTGAGGTGTGTTTTGAAATATGTAGTGGCTGCTAGATATGCAGCATCACCTGAACATGTTATAGTTCATTGCTCAAGTAAAAGTCAGTGGATGATAAGCTTATTAAAAGCATACTACCTAACATGCAACATACTATAGTAGGCCTATGTGCACGATTTGAAAGTGTTTTCAAAACTTAATCAAGTACTTTAGATTCACAACTGTAAATAAAGAGCTATATAATTATAAGTTCAGAGTTTTGGTCATGTTTAAATGCAAAAAAAAAACAACAAAAAAAAACCCTAATGCGATATCTGATTTATTGTAACTTGACTGAAAACAGTTGCCTATTTTATGTACATGCAGGCCTGAGAACATTACAAACCAAATCACAATTTTAAGATTACTCTGATTTTTTTTTTTGAACAAATAAAAGAAGCTGTGCACACACACAGATACATGCATGAAACTATGGCTGTTTAGGTCAGAAATTAATCACTGAAGCTCCTGTTTGTTTTACTTATATCATATTTACCAGAGGTGGGACCAAGTCATTGTTTTGCAAGTCACAAGTAAGGCTCAAGTCTTTATACTCAAGACAGACAGGCAAGTCCCAAGTCCTAAACTTTTAGATTCGAGCCCTAAACAAGTTACCAATGCAATGCAAATTCTTAATTTACAAAAATTATGAATGCTTTTTAAATGTTTCTTCTTTTTTTTCTTTAAACAAGTTTGTTAAAAAGTTCTTTAGCTGTTAGGCATATGTTAACTAAGTATTAGCTTGTTAACCATGTTAATAGTGGTAACAAGTCAACTTGCTGTTCCCATGTACCTACTGTGTGTAAACAAGTAATAATGCCCTCTTCCACAAGTGTAATGTCAATATTAAATTTACAAAAAACATGCAAGTCTCTTTTGATTTTCAATCATCAAATTTGTGACTCAAGTCTGACTAGAGTCAGACTTGAGTCACAAAGTCTCATGACTTGAGACAAACTCATGTGACTCGAGTCCACACCTCTGATATTTACATCCAGTCATCTCCCGCAAAGTTTTCATTCAGGCACATTTATCCTCATGAAAAGAGCATTTAGTGACAAAACTCATGTCCGAATCAAGGTTACTGTGGTAAATATTGGAAAACATGACACATCTACCACTCTCATCAGTGGCTAAGAGCTATGAAGCAAAGCAAATCCCCAATAGAGACTAAAAATCCAAAATCTAAACTCATGCCACATCCGAACACATAATTCCTGCGTACAAACATCCACTGCTGCCATGCAAGTGTTGTAGTACTCTCCAGCTCCTGCCTACTATCCATGACCTACTGTACATATCAATCTCCTCATGTGAAGAGGGCCAGTGAAGGAAATTGACCACAGCTTCTATTGATCATCCTGCCATTAGTGAATTTCCATTACCAGCCTGCATATAAGCTCAGTAAAACACTGACAGGCTTTAATGGCCTCTCAGTCAGATTGAAGGCCCCCACGTTCTGTCATGTGCGGCATAAAAAGCAAGGACATGTGAGTGCACACGGCCATATCAAAAGTATCCTATATGAAATATGGTCATTAAATGTGTCTATATAGCTTTGCAGATGTGACTGTGTGCTCTGCAGTGACTGTCAGAGACGCTGCCAGCTCCTCACAAGAAAGCACCTGTTAACAACAAACTGATAAAAAAAACATGAGACTATTCAAAAAATAACAGCAGTGGAGGCTTCTTTTTTTTACAGTAGATGAGTCATAGATGATTATTCTGAGGACACATGCAAGTCATGTGTGTTGCATTGCACATGCACACGCACACAAGCACATTGCACATACTTATTATGGTGTGTTGAAACGACCAGGTGAGCAGCTAAGCCCTGGTTCTCCTCTCTGGGTGAGAGCAACAGTGCTCAGTTGATCCCTTCAGACGGAGCAGCACAATCCCTCCACATCAGAAGGTCTCCCGAACAATCCCAGACAGTTATTTCAAAAATAATAAATAAATAAATAAATAAATAAAAGATGCACACTGTGCGCCACAGTCCAGGAAAAAAAGATCGGTTGCAAAGGACAGAGCGGTGTTCTCCTTATCAATATCTCTCGGGGTGCGGCGCACACCATCCCGCATCCACTACAGCAGCAACTCCTGAGATTAAAATCATGTCCGGCCTCAAACTATGACTGCATCCCGGAGAGAATCGTCAGGGGAGCAGGATGCCTGTCATGTTGATTCTCGGCAGGATTATTCCTCTTTTTGAATCCATCCGCTCCGATGGAGATACTCACACACATCCTCAGCCGCGGTGTTGATGGAACAATCTTCAGACATCTGGACAGAAACAAAAAAAAAAAAACAAAAAACAGTCAAACAGCGCTGCAGATGCTTCAGCAGCAGCATCAGCATCAGCATCAGCAGCAGCTCGATGTAGCAGCCACCGTTATCCTCTCACCGGTTGGTGCGTCTGTGTGGTACGCACGCGGCACGCCGGTCTGGGATACAGGGCGTTGCTGGCAGGATGCTACTGAAAAATATTGTTTTGGTTTTGTTTCCTTCTAATCCTCATCATGACCTAGAATCTCCGAAAAAAAATGTACAGGCACAATACAAGAATTGACCATAAACACATTTTAGGTCCCCGTGCAGACATTTGGGGAGGAATTACGGTGATTTAAAGCAAGAGCACTGACCTAAAAGTTGGAATTAATTCACAGTTAATTAAATATATTCCCTTCACATTGACCGCCACAATCTACTTCATTAAATTATCCTCCCTGATGCCAATTTAAACCTTTTAACGATTCCATTTCTATTCTGGGGCTACTTTGGGCTGCTGTCTCTGGGGAAATGAGTGAAAAGGGAATAACACAATGAAATTAGGATGAAGCTCCACTGTGAATTAGAGGGTTTTTTTTTGTTTGTTTGTTTTGTCTTATGTTGCCACAAAAAAATTGGTACAGATGATCAATCCGGCTCCATCGCTGTCAGTGCACTGCTTTTGACAGTCTGTGTAAACACGAGGAAGGTTTTGGTGAGATTTGAGGCCCCGCTGTCTCTTTAAAGGCCGCACCTGCGCAGCTGCCTGGTGCTGATGCTGCAGTGCCCGGGTTATTTTCGGTAAAACAGCCGGGGTTACTCGCGTTCAAGCGGGCCCTACATGACTTACATCACCCATGAGAGGAAATCAAAACCATTTTTAGCCAATCGCACCTGCCTCTTAATCAGAGCAATTTAAAACGAGCGCTCCCGTCGCCGCACGAGCAATTTCAGCACAGCAACCCACCTCTCTCTCTCTCTCTCCCTCTCTCCCTCTCCATCTCTCTGTGATCTGACTCCTTTAGTTATATTTGCAGGATCACATTGTTAGACAGAAACACTGTGAACCTGAATCCATCACACTGGTTGCAGATTACAGACTATATGCTTTGGCACAGTGCTGGCCATAGCACATTCAGCTCCGTGGGCAAGCCTTCCTAGCAGGCCCCCACCACCCCCAAAATAAAATTGAAAATGTATTATTTTTATGATTAATGTACAAACAAGCACAAGAGCTAAGGAAAACACAACACAAATATATAATTTAGCTAACAAAGGTGGTGGTATGCGCAAAATTTGCAAATTTTGTCTTTTTTTTTTTTGTATGTTTTGTTTTGTATTTTGTACTGATCCCCAGATGGCTGTTGCCTTTTCATTTTCTTGATGATGCGTCACTGATGAACAATATGGTAAAATGCATTGCCAGGACAGTAGCCCCTTTCACACTGCCTGTTCAAGGCAGGGATATTGCACCTTTATGCCTCATTTTATACCTCATTTTTCTTCAAGATACAATTACAGACTAAGAGGTCTTATTGCCTTTATGCCAGCATGGGAGGTGGTAACAATGCCATAGCAGTGTGTGTATAAAAGGGACAGCCGGCAGGATGGGACCATGGGCGGCATGGATGTGACATTTTAATGATGTGTTACGTGTGCAGCACAGGAAATTTAAAAAGCAGCTCGTACCAATTAACAGATAACTTAAAGAACAGTAGCTGTAAATGTCTGCAAATAAGAAGAAAACAATGAGATTTATGAGTCTTGGTAGCACCTCTGCTTAGGCCTGGAAATCATCATAAGTTTTCACTGTGTTGCGACATATAGTCTTATTATACTATACTATACTATACTATACTATACTATACTATACTATACTATACTGTATTGTATTGTAATGTATTGTACGGCAATGCACAAAACAAAATCATACCATACCACTACACAACACTACAAGGCACAACATAACACGACATTAAACTATATTATACTAAACTATACTATACTTAATATAATTAAGCCTTGGTTTAATGGAGACAACTCCTATATATAACATTGCCCCTGTCACGCTTGATTGATAAGACTGCTATAGGGACTCACAAGGCTCTACTTATTAAATCTATCATTCTACCTGAAAGGCCAAATCCTGATTGCATAATGTAACATTTTCGTTGAGGAAGGAGATGTGACCTTTCTTACACTCTCTGTAGAATAAGCTTGAGTTTACATACATAAATGATCTAAAAAAACGACCAACCATTCTCATTCATGCCCTTTGAGAAAACATAACCATGAGGCAGATCATTAATCAACTAAACAAGCATTAAGAGACTTTAAAGATAACAGTGTTCCTGTATTCATAACGCACACATTAACAGTGACTGACTGGCACACGTGTGAGATAAGACCAAATACTCATGTTCGTTTTCAGGCCGTCACTGTGAATGTTGAACTCAACAAAGACGTCTTTGCAAAGAGACTGCAGGAGTAAATATATTGTGGGACTTGAGTGTGCTCTGAAATGAGGGTTAGGCACACTATAAGTACTGAGACGAAGCGTTCGTCATCATCTGAGGGATAAGATCGTACAAGATGGCACTCAGAACGACTGCTCTCCTCTCTGTGGGCTTTCTTCTGCTGTTGACACGAGGAGCTCTCTCAGATGCAGGTGATATATTTAAGAAAATATAAAAATACAACTTTAAATGACTCACGCTTGTGTGCATGTACCATGTAAAGCATCACTGTAATTGAATATAACATGCAGGTCGGGCGACTCTTCCTATCAGACTGTCTGTGGAGAATGACCTGTCTAACATGACTCCCGAGTCCTATTTCAGCTCGGTGGTAGAGGGAGGTGTGCTGCTGGGCGCTCTGAGGAGACTGCAGGAAACACAGCAGGACTTCAAGTAAGACCACCCATGACATCCCCTTTAATTCTTCTACACAACGCCCTTTATTCTTAAAGGTGGCTTGGATGTTTCTCATACATATTTAAGCTTATGATGACCCATATTTGCTGAGTAGATAGTCCTGATTCTGTGTATGAGCAGGTTCACAGTGAAGGAGGACCCTGACTTTGGCCTGTTGTTGGAGAGTGTGAATGGAGTGGCCGGAAACGAGCGTGAGCGGACGTACTGGGAGATCCTGTCAGAAAGCTCAGGAGAGCACAGCAGGCTGGATGTGGGTGAGTATCCTCCCTAGTGTCAGTGTAACATGACTTAACCCTTTGCAGCCTGGATCAACATCAGTTTTCTTGAGCTGCGTTCAGATGGCTTTCACTCGCTACTCACCCATTTATAACCTGAGCAAATTGGTTTGCTTTCTTTCATAAACATGGAGGTAAAAGTCAGTGACCAACCTGGCAAAATATTTACCACAAATTGCAAGAAATCAATAGAAGATGACAAGAACATTTTTTTGATGTTTTTTGACATTTTTTTCAATGTTTATGTATGAACTCAAATGTTAATTTCTTATTCAAACTTTTCCCTTTTTCGCAGGTATTGGCTGCTACACACCTAAAGCAGATGAGCACATCATCCTTAGGTTCAGCACCTGGCCGCAACAGTGATGAACAAGCTGTTCATCACTCAACGTTCTTCAGGATCAGATTCAGATTCATTTTAGTTTTTTAGCATTTATGGCTGTTTCTGGATTATCAAGTTTAGGTGTAAAGATGTGTAAATGTTGAGACCTGATGTGTGAGAATGAAGAAAACAGCAACATCTAGTGTCTTTTTAATGCAACGTCACATAAAGTTTGGATGTGCATGCAATTTTACAAACTATACTAAGACAGCCTGCAAAATATCAAACCTGTAAGCAAATAAACACAAAGTGGTACTGGCTGAAAAATGTATGTAACATTTATTTACATCTTGTGAATGTGTGGCCAGTGATTTCTCCTTCTATGATTTGTTTAAAATTCTTTTTTACATTAAATATTAAAAGGGGGATCATAAATGAATACAAACAGTATTTTGAAGAACAAAACACACAATATAAGAAGAAATTTCACATGCCAGGAGGTGTGCTGCTTATTAAAATTGTTTGAGTGCAGAAAGTTTGGATAACATGGGGAAGTGAGAAGCATACAGCATACGCTCATGACAACTTCTATTCTGTTTAAGGAAACTTCAACAGATCCAGGCTTTGAATCATTTTCAACTGTTAAATTTCCATAAATACCTTATTCTGCCACACATCAAGACGGATCTGAATAAAAAAAAGGCTGTGATGAAGGTCTGTGTGACTTAAAGCTGAAAAAATGAACGAGGTGTTTGCTGTGGGGATTAGTGTGAATGCTTTGACTTCAGAGCATCGGTATCTTTTCTTCTTTTCAAATGCATCATTTTCACATGTATACAACCCATCCATCTATATAAAAATAAAGATTTCTTTTTACAAAAAAATAGATACAGTGTGCTATTTTTTATAATTAATAACTGAATTAGTAAAAAAGGATTACATGGTTTACTACCTATAAAAGTAATTTGCTTATAAGGTCTACAACACCCTTCGTGTTAAGTGTGACCCCTGAGCTCCCTGACCAACGCTCCTCCCTTTGTAACAAGATTAAGGTTTCATCTCCTCTCGAGACAGATGGACTGAGAGGAGGAGCGACGAGGAGGAGACACTAATCTCTGGGGTTTCACTTCCCTTTCTCCTTGTACTTATCATTATTTCTTTCATGCTCTTAGAAACACACACATGTTTACAGACACGTTCAAAAGAGGATAGGAGAAAATCCTGGTAGGTGGAATTTGTGACATGAAAAAATAGCACCTAGTTGAAGGAATACTTCACCCCTTTAATGATCATATATGTATAAATAACTCACCCTGTGTCACGTGTAACTGATGAAGAAAACTTTGTTTTTCTCACTTGCCTCCACGGTGATCTAAGAATCCAAAAATGGAGAAAATGCTTGATGAATTAAGTCATAGGGGTCAACGTTTTTAGAACAGCAAAACTATATCAAAACATCCAATCACAAACTCAAACAGGTATTTGGGAAGAAAGCGTTTGTCTCGCATGCCTCCGCGGTGAACGAAGAATCCAAAAACTGAACTGATGGAGATCTGAGGCTTTGTCAATGCTCTTTGTGAAGCTCTTTGAACAGGTGAGTAATAAATATACAAATAACCATTTGGAGGGTGAAGTCGTCATTTAATTCAGACAAACAGGGAGTGCTGTCAGTTACCAAATACTGCCATTTTTCTACCTAAAATTAGCATCTTGTTAAAAAAACAAACAAAAAAAACATACCATCTGGCACTTTAGGTAAACTTTTTATTCTAAGTATTTCAAATAATTATTTGACCCAAGTCTGACACTGCCTCTGAGACTGTTTTAAAATTCCCCTCACTCTTCTCCTCTGACCCTTTTGCCACCTTACATCACACAGATTAACTGAATTAAGCACTTCTGCTTTGCTTATAATTCACCACCGACTCGGAGAGGGATTTGGACCTCAGGCACTGAAATCTTCTTGTCATAGTGTAAAATCCATATATAGAGACCCAGCAGAAATCGTTGGCTTCAGTGCGCTGTGCCAGAGAGATTATATTAATGTCTTAAAACATCCAGATTTCGGTCCGCTCATTTGTCCCCACAATTGGATAAAGAAGCAAAAACACAGCGTAGCTCTGCGGTGTACAAGCTGCCTGTGTATTTCTTCTTCATCTGATGTCTCACTGTACAGTCAACATAGAGCTGTCTCCATGATTTAGCCCGTAGATGCTAAAAATAACAAAACAGAAGTGTTTTTTACATGGACTTCCTCAAAGAACGGTAGGACAAATTAAAGCATTAACTGACCACATTCAAATGTATTTGCACTGAGACAACATTGCAGCATGCTAACATTGCATAATCAATGCTTGGCGGTGTGTCAGGGAAGCTACTCACCACATGATAAAGCACAGTCACAAATGCAAGGGACACACTGTGCAAAGAAGCGCTTCCAGCCAGTCTCCTTCTTCTTACAGTTGTCTATCCGAGTGCAGCCTTGTTTGGGTGGGCCGAAGTAGCTCTTATATGTGCAGGTGGAGTTGCACGTCCCATTTAGTTCCCTCTCACTGACTTCAATGCGTCCCCGGTGACACATTCCTAAAGGTCGGGAAGAGAGAGCTCACGTGATGCGCTTATAAAGGATCAGAAAATTTTCGTGTCAGTGTTTACTCACTGAGGCAGGTAGGTTTTGGGGTCCAGAGGCCGTTAGGCTGGCAAGTTCTGGTAGGGTTTCCCACCAGCATGAAGCCAGAGCGACAGGTGTACCTCACCACAGAGCCCACCCACCAGTCGTTACCATATACGACTCCGTTATAGTCCGCATCTGGCCTCCCACAGTTCACTGCCACACAAAATAAAGGAAAGGCAAAACTGGACATAAACCTCTGTATAGCAGATTAATCAGACAGCGTTATCAACTTACCTTTATTTATACAGCAGCTTTAATACAAACATGCAGCCTATAGTGTTTCACTTAGCTAAACTGAAACCACACAGACGAAAAATGACAAATAACACAGTTTTGCAAGACTAGAAAATTTTAACAATAAAATATAAAAAAACAATAAATAGTCTAAAAATAAAATAAAATAAAAGGGTGGAGGACCTTTGTTCTTGGTCAAACCTAAAAATAAACCTAAAATGAAAGAAAATCTGAAATGTAAGGAGGAGCAAGGTCATTAAAAGCTTTCTAAAAAAACCAAACTTTAAAATCTTTTCTGAAATACACGGGTCGTCAGTGTAGTGTCTTTGCAGTGGGGTAATGTGACCCACTTTCCTCGTTTAAAGTTAACACTGTGGCTGCAGCTGTCTGAACTTGCTGTAGTTTTCTGAAGACTTTTTAGTCAATTTAGTGCAAAGAAAATTACAATAACGTAAATGGCTGGAAATGAAAGCAGGAGTGAGTATTTCGGCATCTTTCTAAAAGAGGTTTAGTAAGGTATTTTGATAAAAGGAAGATTTAATGACCTTGTTAGAATTAGAAGTAAAAATGAATCCCAGATCAAATGTCAGTCAGTTTTGGTAGCCTTACCTCTGCACAGAGACTTGTAGCCGAGCCAGCAGCAGCTCGAGTCTCCACAGCGGTCTCTCCTCAGCTCCTGGTGTCGCGCCTTACAGCCTCCTAAACAAAGAGGCGCTGCCCCGGTCCAATATATGTCATCTACAAAGTCCGGTTGGGGTTCCCATTCTATCTCACCTACAGTAAAACATTTTTATACAATTTTTATCATACACCACAACTGGAAAAATCAGAAACATTCACATAATCGATAAAACTGAAAAAAGGTTTTTCGAGGCCTCAAGGCCAAGAATAAAAAAGATGGTTTATTGTTGTTACATTAAGAGCATTATAGAAAGATAACAATATACTGGTATTATTGGAGGTCTTACCACTACCTTCCACCTCACCAATCCAGTCAGGATACTGAGAAATGGCTCTCTGGCAGGACCCAAACAACAGCAACAACAGTGGACACAACCTCATGGAGCCCATCTTCAGATGCAATCACTTTCTGTGGAACACCGCTTATGGATCTGGGAACTGAGTCATATTACTGTCCAGCAACATCCTATACATCCTCAACAGACATGAAGCCATTAAAAGCTGTCCCAGTAGAGCTCACTGGCTGCAGACTGAGGAAGCAGAGAGCGGTAAGTAACACTTCAACTAAGCTGTGTGTGCTGCCTAATCTTCTACACACAGCTAATGCCACTACGCACTGTAAGTCATGCTGCGACGAGACGCGCTGCTGCAGGTTTGCCATGATTTAAGTCACCTGATCAGCAGAGCTTTTCATGAGATCAAAGCAGACAGTCAGCTTTCGGGTTCTGAAAAACAGAAATTTTGTTGTTTAAACATTTACCATCAAAGCTCTGATATATCCTACTTTTGAGTAGAACGAATATACAGCACGTACACGTTTTTGGGCTCAAAATGATTTTATCTAATGGAGGAATATAGAAGTGCCTTCACATAGTCTACTCCGACAGTTTTACCACTTGAGCACCAACATTTCAGATCGCATCCATGAAAAGTATGAGTGTATATACTGTCAATAACACTACAGCAACCACATTTCAGTTTACATTCACCTAGTAAAATCTCAGTCGATACATTTAGATCAATAGCATGTCCAGTGTAGCAGAACCAGATTCAGTCAGAAAGTGTTGCTGCAGTAGAGCAGATAGACTCAGCGGCGGGCGCCAGAATGGAACTACAGATGGTAGATACTATCGATGTAGTGACCTGTGAATCATGGGAAAGAAGAAAAAAAGATCCTCTCTCAGGGACATGTTAAAAATAATTAAATGGCATTTTGCGCTTCATTAGAGGGGAACACCGACTAAATTAAGAATTCCAATATGTTTTTTTAATGGTTAAAACTTTAATCAATATTTATGAACATAAGCTACTCTCTCAAAGCCAGAAAGTAAATGTCAAACTTGTGTAGTCATGACATTCACCCGGGTGCTCTCAGCGTCATGTAGAAGAGTAGCTTCCAACCTTTTTCCATAAGGGACCCCTTTTCTGTCATTAACAAAGTGACGACCCCTTACTAAGTGACATATTTTACACATCTTTCAGTGCATGCAATACAGAACAACAGCTAAAGCGCACGCTTCTCCCTAACAGTAACAATAACTGCATTACGTTTGTGTAAAACGAGCAATTTAGATTACTCTAACAAGATTAATTCCAGTGATTATTACATCTGAGATGTATTTTCTCCATCACTATAATCTGATTTTGGACAGATTCAGTGTTTTCTTCTCTTGGCTATAAATCTGTAAATGTTTAAACTGCAAGAAAAAAAGAGTTTTCTTACACCCCTTTATATCAAGAAGGCCTTGTGGCCCTCCGTGCAGCTTTACCCCCAGGCTGGATGCTTGTGATCCGGAGCATTTTTCCCCAATTTATTGTCTACGGAGCAGCTCCAGACTTCATACTCTATCAGACAAATTACAAATTTGAGTTTTAGCACTCTAGTGTTTGGATTTGGGAGAGAGATGTTTATGTTTACTAATATTTTTGGACTCTCTTAGACCATAAGTACAATCTGTTTGAATTTTGAAAATGGGCGTAGTTCTCCATTTAAGAAAATTTACTGTGCAACAAATAAAAACATCTCAATAAGACAAAACAAACTATTTCATGTATGATTTTTGTCATTTATTTATCCAAATAAATAAGAAACACGCCACTCTTGTAACTCAAACCACTAACCTTCAAAATGATGTAGCTGCTTTACTTCTGCATTTGAGACAACATTTCTAAAAAATGAAAGACAACCTTCTAGTTAGTTCAGCATTAGTATCAAACTATTTAAAGATGTCACAGTCTGAGATGTGCAATTGAAAAGAATTAAATATTGGAAATTGTGTTCAACATAGGCAAACAAAACAGGTTTAATACCTAACATAGGCTAATGGTTAAGACGGGTGATCATGGAGTACACATCCCTTCATTAAGCAGTTTAATTCATATTACTGAGTGCCTCCAGACACCGTTAAAGGCTCAGAAGTGTTGATTTTTCAGTCATGTCTCATGTATCTGTGAAACAGCAAAGCTAATTTCAGAATATCCTGTTATGTTTAGCACGTGTCTGTACGACTGTGGCAGTCAAACCGTGTGAATGTCTTACTGCTGAGCATCGTTTTAGAGTTGCTGCATGACAGAGTCCTCCCCTGCTTGTGACAAACCTCCAGCGAGAACGTACAGCATGCTCTCCTCCTGACTGCCCTCCTCAGCGCTGGCGGCCGGCTCCTCAGTCCTCTGCTCCTCCAGCAGCACGCCTCTCAGTTCCACCTGCAGCTCCGAGGGAGCCGCCCCCAGGGAGTCTTCTTCAGTCTGGCCGCTGTCCTCGTCCTCCTCCGCTTGCCTGCTTTGTCTTTCCCTCATTAGCTGCTCCGTCAGTTCCACGCTCTCGTAGCGAATCAGCTGCAGCCGCAGGAAGCCGTCCTCGTGTTCCTTGTACCTGACAGAGTGATGAAGAGACCATCAGTGCTGCAAAGCGCCACACATCTTTAATTCAACATCATAAGGTTGACTGATTTGTCAGTGTGGGACTTACCTGAATCTGGGGTGTCCGGAGGGCCATTTGAACTGGTGCTTTTTGTGCAGATGAACTGTTAGGTTGTTGCCCCGGGTGAAGCATTGATCGCACACATGGCACTTGTAACGAGCTACGAACTTCCCCTGATGACAAAAAGGAAACCGAGAACTTCAGTGACATTGAAACTCCCTCTATGAATGCAAAAACAACAATTTAAAAGATTTGCCTATTTTCACCTCATGCTCTCTTTTGTGGTGGATCTTCATAGTGATGAGAGTACGAGACGTGAAACCACAGCCAGGAACATCGCAGTGAAAAGCCGGCTCGCTGCTGTGAGTATCCAGGTGTTTGCGCAAATCTACCAGATTCTTACAGCTGCAAATACAAAATCAAGTGAGGGGGTGTTTGACAAAAAGAATGCATGTGTGTTTAACAGCTTTATCTTGTTTGGAAGTGCTGCAGATTCAGAGAATAGCTACCTGTATTCGCAGTATTCACAGCTGTATGGCCTCTCGTTACTGTGACGGAACTTGACATGGTTACGCAGCGCAGAGGGCGACGGACAGGTCATGTCACACAGCGGACATTTATAGTGGCTCACTGAACAGACGAGAAAAAGACAAACCAGTGATAAGAATAAAGCCTCTAATAATACTGCAGAGCTGTTTGTTGTCAAAAGGATTCCCTCACTCACTCCGACAGCAAAGTGTATCACATGGTCAATTTGGACAAAAATAGACACACAGGGCTATTTTTACTGACGCTCATCTCAGACAAAAAAAATCCTGGAAAAGTAATTTATTCTAAAACTTGACACTGTTGCTATAACAACACAGACGTCTATCACAGAGAATTTTTGACTGTGAGCTGCTTATAGAATGCAGGGCTCCAGAGAGTAGAGGATTACTGATGTTTGCTAGTGTTTATATGTACACAAAAAACATCTATTTTTCCACTTTTATCTGCTTATCCAGAGCCGGGTCGCAGGGGCTGCAGGCTAAGCAAGACGTCCCTCTCACCAGTAACACTTTCCAGCTCATACTGGGGGATAAGTTCCCAAACTAGCTGAGATATATAATCCTTCCAGCATGTTCTGGGTCTGCCCCGGGTATCCTGGCAGTTGGATATGCCCAAAAAACCTCTTATGAGAGGCGTCTGGAGAGGCATCGTGATCAGATGCCCGAACCACCTTAACTGGTCCCTTTTAATGCAGGAGAGCCGCGGCTCTACTACGAGCTTCCTCCCAAATGCCTGTGCTGCTCATCTCTAAGGCTGAGCCCAGCCACCCTGTGAAGGAAACTCACTTCAGACACTTGTTTCTGCGATCTCATTCTTTCGATCACTACCCAAAGCTCATGACCATAGATGAGAGTCGGAACATAGACGGACACAAAACGCAAAGAAAAACAATATAAGACCAAAAAACCCCAAACAAATAAAGATTATGTTGGACAAATGTTCACTCGTGTGGAATTTCTAGTTATAGCTTAAGTGTCATGAGACCAATCTATCAGTTCTGAAGTTTCATTTTGCACAAATGAACTGAAACCACGGCAGCACGGTGACTCGTGCCTCACAGCAAGAGCGCTCCGTGTTCGGACCTGCCGGCCGGCTGGAGCTCTTCTCTGTGGTGTTTGCATGTTCTCCCTGTGTCAGCATGTGTGATGTTATTTGGCTGAAACATGCAAACTGAGCAGTGCTGGAGTAACAACTGGTAACACCGTTAGCACAGTGACTGACCATGGGTTCTCATGTGGTCTCTCAGTAGTCTTTCTGTTGCGAAACGTTTGGAACAGTGAGAACACTGGAACCTCTGGCCTACAGCACACAGAGACACACAAAACAAAATTTACAGGAGGATTTCATTTGAACATGTTGCAAATATTGTTATAAAGCTTCCTGTCATAGTTTTGGCAATTCTTTTTTTTACCTTCCATGGCGCTCTGACGTATGATGTGGTCAAACAACTTGGTGTTGTTGGCGTACATCCCCCCGCAGCCTGGACACGCCACCACCTTCTCCTGAGTGTGGCTGCGCAGATGCTCCCGAAGCTTAGGACGCCCTTTAGCGGTGGCTTCACAATCTATGGGAGACAGGGTCTGGACTTAAACTCAACAACCCTACAGTCTTAGTACTGAGCCGAAAGTGTTTTCAGCCATTTAAATTTCTGTGACCATAAATTGGTTGTGTAATCTTATGCTACATTGACATTTCGGAACTATGATCTTGAGATAAGTCGTGTTGAATGACATACCTTTCCACCCACAGCGTACTGGGAATTCACAGTCTCCTGCTGGTATATCTATGCACTGGCTATGCATCTCCACATGGCGATAGAACCACTCTGGGTTTTCATAGGGTGGTTGCTTTCACAAATATATACAGAAATAAAAAAACACAGACATATTTGAGTTCATGAAAATATGTTTAAATTCTATCTCATGTACACTTAAAATAAAAACAATACAATAAGAAATAAATCCTTGCATTATCTGAACTATGTAAAGTTAAGATAAACTGTAAACTGTGTTTTGCAGTGTTACATTTAAGGGGCAGTGTGTAAGATGTTGGGGGATTTAGTGGCCTCTAGTGGTGAAAACTGCACATTGCAACCAGATGAAACTTTTCCAGATAAAAAAATTATTCAATGTTCTTTGTTTAGTAGGGTTTTTTTAGGGAGCTAAATTATTTGCAGAGGACTCATCATCTCCAAACTAAACAGGTGATGAAAACTGGTGAAAACACTGAATACAGCAGTTTTATGTTACAAATCAGTGCTTCGGCCATGGGTTTGACAAGCCACTAGCCCAGCGCTTCTTACTGCGTGCTCACATTTTTTTCTCTGACAATTTAAGATTATACAGAAAACATTTTGTTAATAATCCATTTTTGTCACTATAGCCCACTAAATACTACACACTGGAGCAAATGTATCAAGGCAAGTAAGGCTAACAAGACATGATTATCTGCTGTGTTGTTTGATATGTGTCACAAATACAGATTATTGCATTCAGTGAAAAGCATGCTTAACTGTTACCTGCATGTGAGTAGGGGGTTACACACTCTACACTTATCCAAGTTATCTTGCCTTACTCCATCATCATCATCATCATCAGCAGCAGCAGCAGCAGCAGCCTCAGTGCAGCTTACCTCACATTCCTCCCAAAGGCAGATAAAATTGTCTGGGATTTCAGGGATGATGTTGCGGTTCTGGTACCCGATGGAGCACGTGCCAATCTCTGGCTGGGCATTAAGCACCTGCTGACCCAGCTGCTTCAGCTTAGTGTGGTAACAATGAAAGAAGAGATGTCTTCGTAACTCCTCAGGACCCTCCACAGAACAGAAACCACAATCTCTCCAAAGACAGTTTCTCTCCTCTTCTGCAAAAAAAAGTAAAGCGCTTAGATTAGTCGGCATCACCTTTTGGGGGCTTAACACTGCATCAACATTTCTTGTTTATCATTTTCTATTTCAGAGCACTATTTGATGTAAATGAAGCACTGCTTATTTCATGTGGCCGACGCGGCAGTGAAGTATTTTCTTTCCACATAAATTGCTACAGCTCTACATAAACATTAGCTGAGCCACAGGTAGATACTCGGAACTTTATTATAATAAAAACTCTTAACCTTCAGTCTCTTCCTCGTCCTCCTCCGCCATGTTCACAGCATTAAGATGACCCTCCGCGTGCTTGCAGAAATTATCCATCCGACTGAACGACTCTGGACACGAACTCCATTCACAGTCCAGTTTTAGTGTTGTCTTGTGAACCCTTCTGTTAGGAGGCATCTTTTTGGGTCAAAAATGGGTAAACGTAGTGTGTTTTACCCACAGACTGAAGCTACAGACGGTGCACAGCCTTGACCATAAGCAGCCAGAGGCTAGCTAGCAGCAGCTAACTGTCACCAGAGTCTGAACATTTATCAGCTCTACTGACGTTACATCTTTACAGACATATTCCTGGAACACCGGAAATATAAAAAGCACTAAACACCTCACAAAATATGGGCTTAGGCACAATAACTTGACGGTTAAAGGCACAAAGACGATGTAAACATGAGTTGTGCTGGCTGGCTATGAAAAAGCGCGACCTGTGTGCAGCGCGAAATTCTTCCTAGACACACAAGTATACTTCAATAGTTCCGGGTGTAATATGTTCCGCCCTCAGAGGCATGTCAAACCGGTCCACAGGGGGGCCGGTGTGGCTGCAGGTTTTGTTTCCAACCAAGTGGCAGCACACCAGACTTGACTCATTTAATCAACTGATCTCCGTCTTCAGACAGTTGATTGGTCAAACTGTGTGCTCTTGGTTGGTTGGCACAAAAACCTGCTGCCACACCGGCCCCCCTGTGGACCAGTTTGACATGCAAGTCGCACTACTTTTCTTGGCGGATTTTCTTTACCACTTCCACTCCACTACATTTGGACGCAAATATGTAACATTTTACGCTTCTTGATTTTTTTTTTGTAATTCAATGAAGCTATATATACATATATACATACATACATATGTATGTATATATATGTGTGTGTGTGTATATATATATCCGTCCAATACCTACTAAAAAATCTAGGCCAATACTGAAATATGAGCATCTAAAACTCTCATAAAAAATTACACAAAAAATACACAGAGCATAACATATAATCAAGCATTTGTGGCCAAGATATTTATCATATCTTTACAATTTTGCGATGCAATTTCTTCATCTCCTTTTATACACCAATACCAATATATTTGTGATGACCTAAAATTTGGTGATAAAATCCCTTTTAAAACTTCAACAGACATTTTCACCTAGTCAAGTACTTATAAGTCTCATGTGTATGTACGTATATATATGTCTTATTATTACACCTGATTAAGTAACTGGATAGACCACGGCATATTAACAATGGCAAAGTCTTATATTCATTTTTTTCAGATTTTATTTTTGAATTTGAGGCTTCCATCTCCACAGTAAAGAGTTTGTCACTTGTTACATTCCTATTAGCAAAATAATCCAGTGCCAGTTTACTTCACATTGATGTTTGCTGAACCCTCAGGGGAAAAATGCATATCAGTCATAAAAATACAGCTATGTATCCAATAATACCAAGAGATATATAAACAATCAATTCTCATTTTTCTCATCAGGACACCTTTTACCTCCCATGGACCCTTAAGTAACTTTAACAACTATCCAAGCATGATAATCTCTCTTCTAATATTCCGTCTATTTACCCGCCTCCAGCTAATACCCTGTCTATAGACTGATTACAGATTCCTCATCTCTTCACTGCTTTTCTTCATGACCACTCTATGTGCGTTTGTTCAGAGGAAATTTTTTTTTTTAAAAAAACAAAACAAAATTATATTAATTTAATAATTCATATTATTAATGTTGCGTGGATTGAAAGTAAAATTAAGCATGAATGGGTACATTTCCCCCAAGCCATTTTAGCTTTAGCTGCAGATTCAAGCAACAGATTGCTGTTTGAGTATTTCTCTAATTTTTGGAGCATCTTTCAATCTGTTATCAAGTGGTAACAATTTAGTAGCTGGCAGCCACTGATGTTGGGCTTAAGACCCAAAGTCATGCCCACTTACTGTACTTTCCTTTAAAAAAACACAAGTACAAAAATATACCTCCAGGGTGGACACACAAGATCATCAGGACCCAGTTACTTTTTTTCTGCTTGTCATTTCTGAAACTTAAGAAAATAACTCAGAGTGCCCACTGTTGATGTCAGACCCCTCGCAGTTTATGCTTATGCACCGTATGTGAAAATGTTTTAAGAGGTGAAATATAGCTTTGAATCTTGCATTGGGTCAGTACTGCAGGCAGAGTCTGAGGCAGAAAAGTAACAGTGAGGTAATGGAACCTATTTAAAAAAGGCAGCTGAACCACTGAGCCTGTAAAAATAGCTCCACAACAAAATCATACTTCCTCAGTCCACATTCTCTCCTCTTTCCTGACAAGCCGTCTAGACGTCGTAGAAGAGCCGCACCAGGTGATAACGTATCCCAAAAGCCATTGCGCTGCCCATCACCTGGAGAAGACACGAAGACGAGTATCCAGTGAAACATTCGCATCATTTAAGAAGACTGTTCCAGCTTATTTGGATACAGCAGGTGCTTTGTTGTACCTGTATGATGAGCATGATGGCTGTGAGGTTTCTCTCATGGGTGGGTCCGAGTAATTTCAGTGCCAGATTTATTAAGGTCATGTTGTTGCACTCAATAAAATCATCATCTCCCTCCTGGGCTCTTCGCACCTCGAGCAGCTTTAATAACTCTGCCACCTGTTGAGGACATTATTGTCATCAGCCAATAAACACGGCAGGAAGCCTGCTGCTGGGCTGCCTCACATGTGTTTATCCACCCAGACCAATATTCACTACATGCACTTTTTTTATAGGTAGTGCAGTGACTATTATCTGAGCCGATTATCTGACAACGTAAACTCGTGAAGTCAGAGACTGTTTTGTGATACTAACTACTCTGATAGCATTGTTGTTTAAGTTTTTACTGCATCCCGTCTTGTATTGATTCAGTAAGAGACAGTGTATTTTATTTTTCAGGACGATCCCATATTATGCCTGAACAAAAGTATTTCCAGTTACCGAGCTCTGTGTCTGTCAGAAGGTCTGACCGGGATACTACTATCTCAGCAGGACAATAGTGTAAATGCACAGCTGACTATAGGGAAGGTTGATTTGTTTCTTGAAATATTTTTAATTTATTCCCATTGAATTGCGAGTTTATATTCATAAAATTACATTTTTTTGGTCAAAATATTATTACTTTATTCTAGAACACAGATATGTGGGATATGTTTGAATGTTCAAGAGGTTTTGAACACGGGCAGAAATCTCGCTAAATCATGTGTGAGCTATTGAAATCCAGTGGTTATAAATTAATTCAAATAAATTTAAATACATTTTCCATTCATATGTGTAAGTGCCAGAAGTTGCTTCCCCAAATAAAAGACACAAAAAAGGATGTTAAAGTAAATCATGCCTACATGTGTGTATAAGAATAAATATATGAAAGCAATACAGAACGCCATTGAGCCTTTACTGCATAATATTCTATAATGCCCCATTTTTGTATTGTGAATATTCATCTATCACGTGAATGTTTTGTTATTCTTTACATGATTAAAACATTAAAACTTACCCAGAACGCAGAAATTGCAGTGTTTGATGCTCAAAATTTCCAACGTTTTTAGTTTTTTCTTTGGGCAACATAATTAAGTAATAATTTAAAAAGAAAATACACATGAGAAAGGGCTTTACCTTCAGGATGAGGTGTCCTAATTTAGATAGGTCCTTTCTTTTGAATTTAGAGTAGCTCATCCCCAGTTTGCCTGTGTCTGGATTCAGCCTTTCATTAGCAGTAACATTGGGACAAAGATAAAAAAGATGAATCGCTGACATTGAGAGAACACAATCAGCAGAAATGATGAGTGAAGAGATATCACAAACAGATCTGACGTCTGTTACCTGGGGAGCCGGTGTCGGGGACAGGGGATGATGCGAAACAGCTGAGGCAAGGAGTAGACAAAGTTAACAACTTGAGGAATGAAGAACAGCAGCATCGTTTTGCTGAAATGTCCCAGGATGCCGACTACAGCGAAGGTCATCCCAGCAAAGTAGCAGAAAGTGTCTCCCACAAACACAGATGAAGGGTACCTGTGACGACACAGGTCGCAAGTTAACACAACACAGATCCTGCTATTACAAATACTTTTCATAAAACAGTCGCGGGTGATAAGTTTAACTTACCAGTTGTGGTAAAAAAGTGCTAATGTGGTGAAGAAGAATGGTATCATGAAGTAGAGCGAGAAAACGTGGTCATCACGGTAATCTCCTGAGAAAACAGAACCAACAACAAACCAAATGTCAGACAAAACATGTTTAGCACTGTGCGTGTTATGCTATTAATTTATATTCATAAATCACAGTTTAAAAAAGGGGACAAACTCTGTCAGTGTGAGATGATAATTCCACTTATGTCCAGACAATATTCAGTTTTGATCAGTTTACTTTCAAATTAAATCAAATTGTTCATATCCAATATACTCATGGCTTGCAGTGTAGCGGATGTGATCTGTAATGCTGATGATGAGAAAGGAAACAGCCACACACCGCTCAGCTCCAGCAGGTTGAAGATGATGATAGATCCGGAGATAAACAGGGCTTGACCCGATTCGATGCCATTGATGCCTGCTAGGATGTTGATGGCGTTTGTGCAGAATACTGCCAGCATTCCCATGTAGACGTAATAGAGAATACCTGCAAAAGATCATAAATCATACCATCATCTGAACATGAAAACAACAGCAGTGGTATTTGAAAATTAGTACCCCAGACAAAAATCATGCTATGGGGATTTTACACTGAGCAAATATCTGTGTGGAGAGAACACTTCTCCACAGTGCCAGATGCCATCAGCGGTGAGCAGTGTCCACTAAACATGCAAATGAGCTTCCCTGAGACGGATTGTGCAGAAATAACAATTATTGCATCAGCTGTTTGGGTGGCTGATCTCAGGCGATCTTAAAGGTGCAGATGCTGAATGTGAATGTCCTGAGCTGGTGTGGTTCCACGCAGTCTGCGGTTGCAAGTTCGTTTAGATGTATTGTCAGATTCATGGAAATGGTCTTGCAGGTGAAGATGCTGGGTGTGGAGGTCCTGAGCTGGTGTGGGTATATGTGGTCTGCAGTTGTGAGGTTGGTTAGATGTACTGCCAAAGTCACTGAAACGATCTTGCAGGTGAAGATACTGAATGTCAAGGTCCTTGGCTGGTGTGGTTATACATGGTGTGCAGTTGAGAAGCTGGTTGGATCTACTGCCAAACTCTTGGAAACAACTATGGTGATGTTTTATGGTAGTACATTGAGCATTCAATTGATGGGCAACAGCTCTGGTGGACATTCCTGCAGCCAGTACGCCAATGGCACGCTCCCTTAAAACTTGAAACATCTGTGATGTTTCATGTGAAGTGTGAACACATTTCAGAGAGGCCTTTTATTGTGACCACCCCTAGGCACAAATATGTACTTCTGATGCCGTATATTCAAGATCTTGATATGCCACACCTGTCAGGTGGATGGATTATCATGGAAAAAGAGAATTGCTCACTAAAACCGATTTCAACAAATCTGCAAACAAAGCGTGAGAAAAATTACTCCATTGAGTGCACAAAAAGTCTTATGACTTTACCTTAAACCTGTAAAAAAAATGGGAGCCGAAAGGAAAAGTCTTGCGTTTCAAATATCTGTTTAGTGTATACCCCATTTGGCCTGGGAACATTTTGGGATCCCCCAGGAGGTGCTGAAGGACGTGACTAGAGTAGAAGGATATCTGAGCTACATTGCTCTTTCTAGCCAGACAATGCTGCAAATAAACACACAACTCACCCAGATCCAAGTGCAGGCCAAGCAGGGCTCTAAAGGGCTTGGGCACCACGATAACTGTGTTGCCGAAGTTGGTAAAGTAGACCATTAGCAGCGGCAGGGAAGCCATGGTGGGAAGCAGGAGTTTGTGTCTCCATCGCAGGTTCAGCACATCATCAGCAAAGCCCAGGAAGATCATGCAGCAGATGGCCAGAAGTGCACCAATCAACTGTACAAACTGAGCAAAAACAACAACACAAACACAAGTTGAGTTTCAGATTTGAGATATATACACAGGTTAACTATGAATTAATGGACACACCTCATCATGTGGGAAGCCCATGCACTGATCTCCTACAAAGCAGCTAAGAAAAGGCACTGGGATGAAGCAGAAGAGGATGATCAGGAAGACAGTCCCACTGATGACTCCCTGGGACTCTGGGCTGCAAAGAGGGGCACCAGAAAGAGACACAAGGCGAGATTAGGGCAGAACAAGAGTATATTTGACTTTCAAACTTGACAAATTTGACCTAAAATGTTATTCAGGATACCAAATGATAGGATAGGAAGGGAAATGACTCACACTTCCTTTTTGGATGTTTTGTTTAGGTCCATTCCGTATAATCTGGCTGAGATGAAATGGTCTTTGAAAGCAGGAATGAGTTTCAGTGTGCCCAAACAGCCGAGCACAGACAAGAGACAGTTAATCACCAGCGGCAGGACGGGGACCGGGGACATGTTTTCAGGCATTTCGGTTTCTGACAGTTCAAATCACGTTTCTAGCTAATCCAATGTTGCCCCTGCAGGCGATCGATGAGCGAGCTTTGGCTGCCTTCAGAGGTGAAAACATGTCATATCGCTAATTTAAGACTAAATACATCTCCGAGCTTCCGGTGTCAAAGAAAGAAAGGTCCTCGAGTCGCAGTGGTAATCCATACCATCTTTCATTACGTGTTGTTGATGCTAATATCAGCTCACAGACAGACTGTCTAAACTCCACGTCTGTTATCAGTTTAACCGTCAAGTCCAGAGAGAGGAGGTACTTACACTTCCGATCAAACTCTTCAAAATAAAACGTTATTAAAAATGGTTTGCGACGCATGATGTTATTATCTGGAAACTAGTTGAATTAGGGGAAGTCTTTGATGAATGCATATGAAAAGTTGTCTTTTTCCACAAAATCACTATATTTGCAACGTTTTTTTGGTCTGTTTTTTCTGTACATCGTTGTTGCTCACTTGACATACATGTAAACAAACATTTACTTCATCAACTTCCTGTCACGATATTGACACGGAAGTAACATCTTCTTCTTTGGTTGACATGTGTAGTAAACTACTGCCATCTGTTGGCAAACAATATTTTTTGGAGAATATATTTCTTTCTCTTTCATTTCATGAAATGGAAGTAGTTTACCTTCGGCTGGGGAAAATTAGGAAGGGCAGCCTACGCAACAAAATTAAATTCAAACAGTCAGTTAATCATACAAGATAATAATGTAAATAAAGAAAAGCTAAAATTGAAAAAAGAAACGAACAAAAGTTCTATAACAAAATGGATTGTAGAAATATTTCAAACTATGAATAAAAGCCTTGATCTCCCCTACTCAAAATTAAAAACTACCAGCCTGATTGTGTCAGTGAGAAGATGTAGGACTATACCTCTGAGTTTATTTAACATGGTCACATATGAAATGAGGGGCCTCCGCCTGATGATTTTGATCATCAAACACTTAAATGCAGCATTCTGATTAATTGTAATGCACCAATTTGTCCCTTTTCTGTATCCATTTATGGTATAAATGACTTTAAAAAAGTCCTGCGCTACCCTTGATTTTATTGGGGGGCACAAATGTACATGTTCGTGTCCCCTGCAAATGTAAACCCATGATAATGAGTAGATGTTCATTACATTGATTAAACACAACTAAATTTAGGATTATGCAACAGCAGAGTACAGTAAGCACAGTATAGACAAAAGTAATGCAGGATTTAAGACTGGATTTTGAGAGACTTTCATCATACTGTAGTTGACTGTGTAATAACGCAGAATCCCGTTGATTTTTTTTAGAAGCTTGAATAAGTGCAAAAAAAAAAAAGATTATTTCTGACGTTTCAAGTCTCCTGCTTTTATTTTGAAGGCTTTGCCTGTCACTTCCTCTATGCAGTCGCGTGTCTCCTCTGCAGCGCCACCTGTGGGTCACTGCTGCTCTTTGTCAAATCATCATTGAAGAGGTTACAGAGGTAGGAGGGGACGAGCAGCGGAGATTGGACACCCACTGGAGTCTGTAAAGCAGCAGCAGAGAGCAGGAGGCTTCATTTTGAATCGATAAATAACATCATCACTCTAAATATCGCTGAGGACTCGGAGATGGGACAAACACATTTGTTGTTGGCAGCAGATCGCCATAAAGCCAGCTTCATGTTACCAATGCCGTGCTTTCGATTCCCTGCAGCCTGCAGCTCGGACTGTTTAAGTTAAACGGTGGGTTGTTATGAAGCTGTAATTGACTGTCGGAGTTGTGTCTGTTAAACTGCGCTGCAGCCTCCTCTGCTAATGCACGAGTCATTTTTAGATAAGTACGTAACGCAGTTTAGAGCACATTGGCTTCATATGCACATTGTGTTTCAACGTGATCTAAAACGAGCAAATTAAGTTAAGGCGGTCACTGCCTCCATGTCTGTGCATCCTCTGTGTATATGGGTTATTCCTGAGTTATTACTTGTTATTACTCATTAAATCCGTATGACTGACTGTTTTTTGCTGCTTCTCACAGGCTACAGGGAGCTGATCTGCTCTGACTTACAGTCTTGATATTTCCATCTGGACCTGGTGATATGAGAGGCTCCAGGAGACGGTGATGGAGCTCCAGGAGTTGGGCTGGCTGTGTCTGGTGGGTCTCTTTCTAACTTCCCTGCTCATTGTGCTGGGATGGCTTTTCCAGTATTTGCTGACCGTGCTGCGGCTGTGGAGATCCAGGAAGACAGCCAAGCAGGACAAGAGAGAAACAGCCTGGCAGCAGCTCTCCATCACTCAGCCTCACCACAGCCAGGCTGGAGGTGTGTGGGGCTTCCTGCTGAAGCTGCGCTCTTTCCGGGATGGAGGTTCTGCATCTGAGGCCGGGGTTAAAGGCTTGCTGACCTCCCTGCTGTCCTTCAAGTCCTTCAGGGAGCACTGGCAGAGGACCTGGGTCAAAGCTTTGAATGAGCAAGCGTGCAGGCATGGGGTAAGATGTGATGCAGCACAAGTCATATTGCAAAGGAGAGCTGAATAAACATGATGTGTTAGGGAGCACGCCTAAGGTTACTCTACTAAGCAGGGCATAAATAGTTAAACAAGGGCTGATACAGCTGGTGTGCCCGTGTCCGCTGGAAGTGTGTGTAGGCAGAGAGGTGGAGGTGTAGGAGTTGGAGTGTCTAATCGGTAAGAGGATGGGGGGCAGAGCGTTGCGTAACAGCTCTGAATCAATGCTCATAAGAGCAGAGAGGCAAGACCAGTCAGCGTAGCCACAGTATGAACACCCACACCTCTTAAAAATAGTCTGATACCCCGGCCTGTGGGGGAAATGGATGTGTTTGATCACAGTGGGAAGAGGCAAAATCTGTGCTCAAGACAGAACATCACCTGAACTCATAACCTAATGTTAACGAAACTGTTAAAACTGCAGCAGGTAGCTGCTTCACACACAGATGTTGGATCCAGTGTGGTGAGCACTCCAGACAGTTGGTCGTCTGGCATGTGCTCGAGGCTTATCGAAAGTTTCTAAAGGTCTTTCTCCTTTCAGATAGTTCCTTTGATCCACTTAAATCAAAGTCTGCCACGCAGTCAGATGTTTCCTATGAACACTGGAAGAGGAGCTGGACCCCCCCCCCCCTCCCCTCAGGAACTCTGTGTGTGTGTGTGTGTGTGTTGAATGAAAGATGAGTTGGCGGGGAGTTTAAAGGGGTCAGATCAATCCACCGAGCGAACGTGCACAACACACAGCACTCAATTCTGACTCATAAGGGTCATGGCTGATTGAAAGCCCCCTCAGATGTTCAAACATTTTGGAGGAATACGCAGTCTGCGATGGTGCAAGTGTTGCATATTGGTTTTGGAAAAATAAATACTTGGAACTTAGCCTAATGATGCAATTAATAGGTCACTGCTTGTTCAGCAAGATACTCTTTGCCTGTTTCAGTACGCAGATTAGAAAGATGTATGACTTGCTTAAATATGTCTTTTTAGATACACTGCTAATAAATAGTCAACAGAGAGGAGGAAAAATAACATTCCTCACACTAGAATACTAGTTATTATGGTCAGGCTATAACTCAGTGTTATTTATCAGCGCTGTGATAATGTAATTATTATGTGTTATCATTTTACAATGTTCTGCTCTCCAAATGAACAATTCTCAATTGTTATTAAAACTATATTTAGTGTTTTATCTGGTGTAAAACACATCAGTGGAAAATTTAATTAAATTATATAACTTAGAATTTTGCATGCTTTTGCCATATTGTATACATAAATATTGGAAATATGGTTATTAATGTCATGATTATGATTTCAACTACATTGTACAGCTCAGTAATAAACATAAATCATAAAGGAATACTTTTACATAGGAGGTCAACAATTAACCCTTAATTGGTTTACCACTAACAATATTTTTAACAGGTAACACGGTTAATCTGTTACTCTTCATTTTCCTGCACTGTGTACCACCTGGTCTGGCGGGACACAGACAGCCTGCTGTCCGTGTTACATGCAAGAGTGTTAGTTAGAGCTCACACATCTTTATGGTCTAAACTTCAGGATGTACTTTCTCTGCATACCACACATGTTTTGGTACGCAGCATTAAGCCAGCTGTATCTGTTTTCATAAAAGTGTTAAGTATTTTTGCGCTGGCAATAAGCGTTCAGCAAACTGAGTGGTGGGATTCTTTGGAGCTGCTTCTCTTTGATATATGGCGGTAATTTAGAGCGTGCCACCTGAGTTATCTTACATCAGCTTAATGAGCTGATCCATTGTGACCTTCAGTGCTCTCAGTTACCAAGTAACTCTACGACGTTAGAGTGAACCTTGGGTGAACTTTGGAGCGTTTAGTGAGAGTAAGATTGATGGAGTTTCTAGGTGACAACATGAAAAATAAATGACAGTATTACCTAAAGTTAGTAGAATTGGTAATTTAATATCCGTTAGGCTGTACTAAACACACAAGGAAGGCTTTGAAATGAATTTGTTTTGGGTGGGGTGGGGTGTGCTTTTACAAACAGAGGTTGCTGTGAATATTTTTTGGTATGTTATAACCTTCGTGCTCCTTTGTGGGTTTAATCTATGATGACAGTATGACCTTTAGGCTTACAAAATGTTTTAAAAACACAGTAGATACATGGCTACTACCCAGCAGTGATGAAGTATATGTTTAGTGTAAGATAAATCTCCAGACTGGGTAAATGCGTCAGTGGTGGAGGAGACAGAGACAAGCAGTCCAGGTCTGTCTGTCCATTTGGTGTTACGCTTGTGAACCGAGAGTGCGAGCCAAAGCTTCCCGAGCTCACTCATCACAATAAGTATCTGCTAGTCATTGTGTTTGCGTGCAGAGCAATCTGTTACTTTAAATGTGTCTAGGGCGTATGCAAATCACTTTCTAAGTTTGTTAATGAAACTTTGAATATGATACTGAAATAAGAAATCACCGACATGTTTTGAATAGATATAGCCTACTTGCAGGAGTCAGTCTAAGAGCCACTGTGACCTATTGATTTATTGTCTATGTCTTGTAAGTTAAAGCTCACGTGTTTGGTCTCCATGGTATTCATGATTAAGTTGTTCCAAGTGTTTTTGTCTGTGCTGATTAGAATCGGAGTTGCAACTTGGTTCATTGTTCTGGCTTTTCACCTCCTCCCTCAAAACCTGTCTGGAAAAACCTGCTGCGGGGGTGTGTGGAGATATGGCAAGTATTAAGTGGCCACGAACGAGTCACCTCGCATTCTTTGCCTCTCACACGGACTAAGTACCTGCCACCTGCCAGGCATGTTGCCGTGGCCACTACGAAAACAGACACTAGAGCAGCTGGCTCCAAACTATGGTCCCAAAGACTCACGTTCTCCTCTAACTTGCATTTCCTGATTATGTTTCTACAACCGACAAAACATGAGCTTCCCTGTAGGAACACAGCACGAAGATACGGCTTCGGTGTCATCATGTGGGGATTAGCAAGCAAATCCTTCATAGCATTAACCTAAGTACTTCTGCAGCATCTAAGAGTGATGCTGACAGAGGTCTTTAAATAATTATGTCGAAATGTATCCAAATGAAGGCAAGTGGAATGAGTCCATATGGAAAGTTGGCACAATAAACAAGGTTCAGCAAAACCCTTTCTTCTGCAGTCACAATTATGTGTGGTCAAGCATTATAGCGGCTTTTTTACTGTTTATGTTATCATATTTCTTCCTAGTAATTATTTTGCTCGAAACCTTGTGGGACTCAAACTGATAGTCTTGAACCACTGTAACATAACAATGTAATCACCAAATTTTCGACATTACATGAATCCTCCATGAAGTCATTTGACATGATATGATTGACAGAAAGTTAAATTAATTTGTTTTGGGCAATGGTTGAATTTGCTCTCTTGCAGAAAATGAAATACAAGAGTATGCAATATCTTTTATATCATCATTATAGATGTTCTGATACCATTTATTTCTTCTCAGTACTGATTCTGATACCTTAACTTGTGTGTCGGCCAATACGGAGTGCAAATTTTATACCATTATGTAAAAATTAAATAAAAATTAAGAGCTATATTATTGTATGGCGTGGCTCACGTTAATCCCATGGTAAAACATGAACAAATATGTTGAAGATATATTTAACATTTTGTTAACAATTAACGTTACACCAAACCCTAACCCGAACCCTAATCCCTTACCCTAACACTACACTAACTGAAGGCTACTCTTTTAGAGTGGAGTAGAATTGATTTTTGGGAAAAACTGCCATTTTTTCAGGCGTTAAAGACCTTTAAGTTTTATGAATAAATTAAGGGCTATCAGGGTATCAGTATTGGAACAACTCACACTATGAGCGACGCAGCAACAGGCTACGAGTCATTTTAGCTACTGGCTACTAACTGACGCCCGTCACGCGCTCGAGTTTCACACTGGAGCATCAATCAATCATAGATGTTTTTGTTTCTAGCTGTGATACTGTGTTATTTAGTGTAGTTAGTAGATGCAATGCTAGCTTTATGTGCAGTGCGGTGCACATGGGGGTGCAATGGGGTGGCGAAATGCCATGGGGCTCAAACTTAAGACGACATTCAGCTGAGGTGCTTTATGGCAAGTATGTAAGCCCATGACGACAGAACTCTGTTAGCGAACACTTGAGTAACACTTTAACTCAGCAATGTAGCGGGTCACGCTGTCGCGTTATCACTCGCAGCATTAGGCCATGTCTTTGGCCTCCCTGGCTTTCCATAGTTTGGGCAACGCTCAAGTCAGACTTCTGTCATCCAGCTCAGACTCCCTGGATCTTATTTTTATTTTCTCACCATTACCTGTAGCATTATACACTTTTTTAGAACCAAGTCGCTCTTTGGGTCATTGTGAAACATGATATCCCTTTCAGGACTTATGTTTTGTGCATGAATGACACATGCCATTGTATTCCAGTCACTCAGCGAGTGTACCTGTTCATAGTTACATAGATGAACATTATGGAAATTTCAGAAAAGGAGAGTTTTTGCTTTTGCTGTTAACACCTCTTACTGTGGGTATTTGGTATTCATGGGGCTGTATCTGTGCACTGTCTTCTACCAATCTTATTAAGAAGATTTCACAGGAGTCAGTGGGTCCTGTCTGTAGTTTTGAATTACGATCATTTCCAGTGTCTGGTTTGGCTGTCCTCGTCGATATTCTGCTCACTGCAGCAGAGAGTGACGTAAGCCAGAAACCCTCCAATACACAACCTGGGACCAAATGCTGCTATCATACAGAACAGCTCATGCTGTCTCACTAATTTTGAGTGTCGTCAGAATGCTGTCTGACGACACTTCGTCCTGAGGGGGGACCTGACCCTGACCTCTGAAGTTCAGCATTCAGAACAGCAAGATGAGACTATAAAAATGCTTCTGGGGGCTGAATCCTGACAGGAGGGTTGGGGGTTGTTACATAATTACAGTCAGCAGCAGAAAATGGTACGAACCACAGCATCATTTGGCTTTTTGTTTGGTGTTAGTGACAGCCAGCTTCCTCCTTGACAATATTTAGTCAAGAGATTTGTATTTTTATCTCTGACACTTAAAGAGGAAAAATTATGATTGCATTTGGGCTGAGGAGATGGTGAGTGCTTTTCTCAAGATATAGATTAGAGGAGACAATTGCAACCCGCGGGTGAAATGTCTGTGCACTGGCCACGTGTTGCAGTTGGGTTCTTCACAATTTTGGAGCCCCCTCCCCCTTCTCACTCCTCCTGTGTCCCTGTAATCCAGGGATTTGGCCTGAGGTTTCATTGCAGCTGGTTAAATGCGACGACGTCAATAGAGGGATGCTCTCTTACTGCATTAAACACATGCATGTGGTGATTTCCATGGAGTTTACCAGTTCACTATACTGTATGTATACCCACAAACAAGCTATGTGTGTCCAAGGGTTAATGTGCATTAAACGCAAGCCATTTAAACATGAGATATTAAACAGAGAGATTGAAGACACCTGAAGATGTTCAGCAGCACAAAAAGCACCTCCTGCTCCTTCATCCCATGATGCAGCCTGTTTCATGACTCAGTTGTTTATCCGGAGAAAATGTCTGTCTGCTGAAGCATTACTGCAGAAGCCTCTGGATATAATCTTTCCTTGGCGGGCAGGCTTGATATGGAGCTATTCAGATGTCTCTGGCTGGATTATTTCGTGGAGGAGGCTTGAAGAACTGGACTGGTTGGCCTCTTCAGAATAGCAGATCATAATGGCATCGTCAGACTGTGTGAGTGCATCTGCAGCTGACATATGATGTCAAGCCATCGTCACTGGGTTCAGTGGGTGGTAGAGGAGGACTAATAGAGCATACGAGTGTGCATCTGCAGGGAAGGAAGTTCCCTGTCTATTCAAGATCTGCAATTATAAAGAGCCTGGTGATTAGCTTGAGGCCACAGTTCAACTTCTTCCCTCTCTGACTCTGAGCTGCCGGTAGATGATTAATGCACTGTGATTATGCTCAAGTTGATTTCGTCTTAACGACGACGAACGTTAAGCACTCAATGTCATTTGCAATGACAGTGCAGGAAACTAACATCAGTCAGTCACCGTCGGTAATGAAATCCTAATTCATCGGACAGTTTTACTTTAATGACCCGAAACAATCTGTGATAGGCATTAATCTACAAGGTGGCCTAAACAAATTGTGAAGTGAAGCTAGATTCTAAATGCTAAACATAGTTGTCCTTGCAGTCTTGTTACAGCTCGTTATAGTTTTGAAGGGACAGTTTTCCCCCAAAATCAAGTGTCCTCTGTCCTCCTCCGCTATCTGTCTAGATTGTTTTGGTGTGAGTTGCAAACTATCTCTGCCATTCATATTACTGCGCAGATGAAAGCGTGCATTGACTTATGGAAGGCTTGTGCTGCTGACAGCGCAAGATGTAAACAGTACTAGCGTCCTTTCGACTGAGCTGTAACATTAATTAGTGGTACACGGTGAACTAGCAGGAGAAGCATGCTTTCTTCTGCGCAGTGATATGATTGATGCCAAAACAATCTAGATTGACAAATAGCACTACAGGTGCGAGGAAAAACAATTATTTTTGATTTGGGGGTTTGCTGTCCCTTTACTGACAGATTACATCTTATAGTTTTATGTACAGTGAAAAACGCAGCTCTCGGATCACCAAACTGGAAATCAACTAATATTCACCTGCCTGATTTGAATCAGTTGAAATGTAGTAATGCATGATTAATGTCTGGTGGGTGGATTGGATTATAGATGTCAGTAGCTTGCAGTAAAAACAATACTAGAGTTTAGAGCTAAATGCTAACATTAGCATGCTAACATGTCCATAAAGACGCCACTAACATACTGATATTTAGCAGGTAATGTTTGCAATATTCACATTTTAGTTTAGAGTGTCAGCATGCTAACACACGTTGTTAACCCCACTAGCTGCTAGCATGGTAAAAAAAAAAAATCCGAATTTCATTCCAAGTTATCAAACCGGTGCGTTTGTATATGGAGGCTAATTGAACTTGAGACATGCTACTGAAAGAAAAGGCAGGAAAGGAGGATGAGGGTCAACAAAAGCCACAGGCGGAGTGTATTTCTGGTTGACCCACATGCTTTACAGAGGCATCCAGCCAGTCGGACCCAAAGGGGGTGACTCTGATAAACCTGAAGTGACACCGTGGATGTCCTCAGGAACTGTCTCTTTCCAGAAATACCTCCCACACACACTCAGTTGGACAGTGGTGGTTCACAAGGACAAATCAGAGGTTATGCACTCCCCTCTCCATGACAGAAAGAGCTCTGCAGCCTCCGCCAGGAGGATACACAACACCACAGAGCACCAGATGGATACCTAGGCAGCCAATGGATGAGAAATGTCTAAGTGAACTCCCTTATAAGGAAAAGAATAACATAAAGGGATACATATTCAAGGCTCTACCTCAAAGGGTCAAAACAGTAAATTAATATTTTCAAACATATTCCATTTAAGGCACATGATCAAGCGAAAAAGTGGGATGTACGCCTCAACATGTTCAACTAGCACTGTGGGAAAAACTAAAATATAAGATGCTGGGATTATAATACAGCCCAGGAAGTTAAAAATATAAAATAAAATACACACACACACACACACACACACACACACGCATATACAGTACATATCAGCAGAAAACTAAAACTGACCTAACCTTCTCTCAGGCATGCATAGTTTTGACCGACACACATTGGCAAGCCTCTACTTGCTGTGTGTCCTAAAGAAATTTGGAGAAAAGTATGAAAGCTGTCAGTTTGTCTTTGTCATTGATTAGCATGTTTCACAAAAAAGCCACCATGGCTTGTCTACCTACCTAAGGGGTTTTAGGCTTGAAAACTGTACTAGTGGCCTAGTGGTTAGGTGTACCAAATCGATGTGACAGACATTTGTGACTCTCAGCTCTGAAGAGAGTATATAAATATTTGTATAGATTTATTTATAGACGATGGTCATACCTCACACTCTCCCCGTATTTCCCGTCTGAATCCACACCTTTAGATTTTTAATAAAGGCAAAATGTATAGGGGTAGAACGGTGGTGTTAAGTTTTGGCATTGAAAATAAAATTTGGCATTGGAAAAATAAATGTTAGCAGTAAACAAAACCTTCCACTGACAAAACACATGCATTTTATTTAACTGATTATTATTACTGTTATTATTATTTGCATTCTGGTGTGTTTTCCAGTGACAATCTTCTGACTTTTTTCTTCATGTTACTCTGTTTTTACACTGCGGGAGGGGGGTTCAGTCTTTTTTTTTTTCAATTTTACCTTTCTGTCACTGTTTTGGCTTGGAGGGGAGGGGGCGAGGAAAGTGTGATTTACATATAAACTGCACATTAAGGAGAGAATGGTTCTGCTTGACACACAGTCCTGCAAGAGTGAAATGGAGAAAAAAATCTGAAGATTGTCCTTGAAAAGTATATCAGAATGCAAAAAAATATATCTTGATAAAATGAAATAATAACAATTTCAATGCATGTGTTAATGCACGTGTTTAACTTAATGTCACTGTTCTAGGTCCTTACATCTGCAATAAAAATGCGAGAAAAATAATCATTTCGCTGCCATCACTCTTATTATTGCAGAATGTGAATGTCCCAAAAAACACTGACATTTGGGAATACTTGCTCACAACATTGTACTGACACCAATTTGCCTCATTGCAAAGATGCCAGCGGGGGCTTGACTGCAGCGACACAAACCTTCAGTGATGCACATCCATGAGCCACACACAATCAGAACATTGTGATTAATGGGTTTACCTAACCTCACTCAATCTGAGATACATCACATCATGTTCGTCCTGCACTTTGGATGTAATGAACGGTTGGGTGACTGAGCAGTTTTAGAGGCTCCAGCCAACCGAAGTAAACACAGCCGGTTGTACACTCGAGTCATGTGGCTGTGGTGTTGGTCCAGGGAAGCTTGCAGCATTGCACTTGGCTTTCTGCCCTTCTGGCTGGAACACTGACACACACATACACATGAGCCTGCACACACACGCTGCAAACTTTGTTATATCATCCTCCCACCTCTGCCCCGCCTCCACTGTTGTGTTTGATAGCGTTTGGACTTGGACCTAGAGGAACATATGCCCTGACAATAGGGGATTTGTTTTCTCTCACTTGCATCTCCTGAGCCAGTTAAAGCTGTCTATTGAAACAGATCCTCTGGCGCACACACACACACACACACACAGTGATAGTAGGCCACTGGTTTGTCACGGTCGTGGTGAATCCTTTCTTACAACTGACATACTCATATCTTTTGTCAGGGGTGTCTACCAAGTCCAACAGTCACAGAGTAAAAGCTGCTTTGCTGTGAGCATGACTAAGCATTATCTGACGCAGTCCTATTTGGACTCTGTTGTAAGACTAAAGCAGCCTGATAGAGAGGGGTATTCTCAAAACAACTTTTGCATTATTAGAGAAGCTCATATTAACATGAACGCACTTCCTGCCACCCTTTGGTCAAACATATGCTGTCATTTTTTTGCCAGTATCTTCGGGCAATGTTCATCTGAGCGCACAAACACACAGAGCGGCCTGGACTTAAATCGCAGTCGTGCTTTGCCATGCATGGTAAATACGACGGCCTCATGTTTGTTGGCTTACACTGTATGACAGCTTACAACAGATTTTATTCAATCATTTAAATTTTCTCTACTAGACTTAAAGGGACACAGTTAAAGGGAAATGTTGATATTTTCCACCCTGGACCCTATTTATTCCATTTTTGTGACTAATCAGAGAAAGAATTTTTGAAATTGGTCCAGTATTGAGTGAGAGCGCTCCAGGCAGCAGCCACGAAACTGGCTGCAATGGAATCCCTGCGGGGCAATTGAGTATCGTCAATCTGCATCCACTAAAAGTGCTTGTTTTTGGCTCCTCACAGGCTTAGATTGTTATTATAAGTGTCGGACAACTTCGTCGACATTTTTGTTAAAGAGTAAGATCCTGTTTTTTAAACTAGAAACAGCCCCAAAATTGCTATTTTCAAATCCACATACTCCATTTAAATAAACAGTCATTTAATACAGTGGTCCCTCGCTATAACACGGTTCACCTTTCGCGGCCTTGCAGTTTCGCAGATTTTTTTTAGTGCAATTTTGCATGCTTTTTTTTTTTAGAGCGCATTGTGTTCTGCGTCCTGATTGGCTAAGGGACTGTAGACCATTGTCAATCAATCTCCTCCGTGCCGTGTCTCCTGTACAGTACAGAATGCGTTCAGCTTGCCAAATTTACATAAATCTTCGATCGCTAGGCACGGTCGGAGGAACTGTGAAATACTCATGAGTCACTATTAATAATTTCTCATGTGTCCAACCTCGTAGGTGATCGTTAAAATTAAATTTGTTAGTTCTAAAAGCCATCATAATTATTTATAGGAAAACATTTATATTTTTATTTCTCAAACAAATGTTTGGGCCTGAAAACAGGTTTTGATCTTTGGTTTCATTCTATAATACTGGCCTTATTTGTCAAAGAAGGTTTGAACTTTGTGTTTGTGTTGATGTGTTATGTTATGATGATAATGCCTGTCCTAGAAAAGTGTATAAAGTGTGTAGTGAGGGGTTTTACAGCCTTAAAACATCTATAATAAAAAAAAAATGTAAATTGTATTATTGTAAAAAATAAAGCTGACTACTTCGCGGATTTCGCCTATTGCGGGTTATTTTTAGAACGTAACTCCTGCAATAAACGAGGGACCACTGTATTGAAAAACACTGTTCATTCAAAGTTGTCAGAAGCAAAAAAAAAAAAAAAAAAAACCCTCACAAAACCAGTCTTGGTTTGTCTTTATACTGTTCCAAAAATCACCAACTGTGATTTGGTTGAAATTAACCCTTAATTTGCCCAGTTAAATTTGAAAATATGCTGACTTCATTACATTATTGTTAATTTAAATGGAGTCTGGTGTGTTTGGCAAAGGCAATTTTGGAGCTGTTTCTAGTCAAACAAAATAGATCTCGATCTTTAACAAAAAGGTTGATCTCTGTTGGGATCCTTTCCATAATGTTGTCAGACACTTACAATAACAATCCGAGCCTGTCAGTGGCAAAAACAAGCATTTTTAGTAGATATAAACTGCAGTCAATTGCCTTTTAGGGATTCACAGCCTGTTTTGCCACAGCTGGCTTTACTGGTCTCAGTACTGGACGAAATTTCAAAAATTGCTTTTGCCATTACTTACCTAGACATAAAACATGGAAAAATAATGTCCAGGTTGGAAAATGCTGAATATACCCTTTAACTGTGTCACCTTGTAATGGTGAACCTTTGGCAGGAGAAAATAATCATACATTAATAATCTTGACACGATATTTGCTAAAAGAAATATTTCTGTTCCTGCAGAGGATTGCTGTAGCAGGGAATACAAAATAGCAATGTTGATTTGTAAGGATTGCATTGTGTGACTAGCATGTAAATGAGGTGATCAGTACCCTGAAGAGTTCAATCTCCCTAAGAAAAGATCAATGAACTTCTTTCAACAAGCTTACAATTCATAAAATGCCCTAGTTCATTTACATTTTATTTTAAGTGATGCAGCAGCAATTTCATTTACTTATTAACCAGAGATCTATAAAGACTGCGACTAACTGCTAACCAGCTATGTTCAAGACTTTATCACTGCAGTACAAAATCTTTTATGTCATCCCCAAGTGCCTCTCCTCTTCCTCTTATGTAATATTTAGGACGTTTGTTCTCTTCCTGTCTCTGCCAGAGCTCCATCCAGATCACTTTTGACAGCAGCCTCCAGTTAACCGCTGCCTCTGCAATAGATAGTGTGACCTGCACCGACCAATCGCCACACCGAATGGTAAGTAATCCATATAGTCTATGTATATTTTAATTTTTAACTAGGGCAACACATGACATAAATCCTGGACCAAATGTCTGTGTCAAAATATGAACTATTCCTCCCAATTCAGGATTGTTCCTTTTCAACCTCTTCTTGTTTTACAGGTTTTACACTGTAAATGTTGGGTGGACACAGTGACGTTTCCTGTGACAGTCACCCAGCAGTCACCAGCTGCCGTTTCCATGGACACCTATCAGATCACTATAGCACCCATGGTGGCAAAGGTACAAAACATGGACTTTATATAAAGATTGACAGCGCAAGCTAAAATATCCCAAAAGCAGCTGCTGCTGTCTTGTGCTGGTGACATCATTTGGAGCCAGAGTCTGCGCAGTAGCAGTCGGGAAGTGGAACCGCAGCATTGAGTTCCCACCCATACACCCATCTGACCCAATAGCAAGCAGCGCCATTTATTGCGAGCACACTAAATCACACACCCAGCTGTCAATCATGACATCACACCCTCTGTTTGTGCCTCAGCGCCGACATTAGCCACAGCCAGAGGCATTATGTTTATCAAGTTTTATGTGGCATTCTTGTAAATGACTCAAGAACGCCTTCAGGGAGTTTCTTCAGATTTAGCCCAAAAATCCATTTGGAGTCAGGGGTGAACTCATTAGATTTTCATGATCACAGGTCAAGGTCACTGTGACCTTGTCTTCCCCATTCTCTTGAACATAATATCTTAAGAACAAGGTCAACTTAACTGTGACACCATAATGTTCCTCAAAAACACTCAGACCATTATTAAACATCATAACTCAGGAACAGAAGGGGAGACGTTTGGTCGGATATTAATTGGTGACACTAATCTCAGATACCTGCCTTAAAACTCTGCTGATTGTATAGATTTTCTGTGCTGCCGGGGAGAAGGATATATGTGAAGCACCGGTGTTTTAGAATGTGTAGCTTCTGAGCAGCAACATCTGCAGCCTGTTCGATGCATTGTCATGTGTCACGGCTAGATGTGACTCTGGACAGACATGGATTTAAACTGTAAATGAAACTTAGCTGGATCGCGAAGGCATGCAACCATGAGGGAGTGATCAAATAACTTATTAAAGCCCCACTTATCCGAAAAATGAACACTTGACCATACATCAAGGTGATCAGAACTGCCTATTATCTATCTATTTGTTTGATGTGTACTTTTCATTTTGGCTTTTCAGTTTGGCTCATCTGCTAACATAGAGGGGGCGGGGTATATGACCTTTATTGCAGCCAGCCATTAGGGGGCAATCACAATTTTTTAGCTTCCTTTTTCAAGAACCATCTATGTTTATATACACTTATTGGTACAAAAGCACACCAACCTGATATTTTACAATTTGCACATTTGAGGGCAGGCCTCTAAAAAAAACAAATGAGAATCTCAGCTTCATTTGCATTGTTATTCAAACGTGATGAATCGCACACTGTCCCACCATCACTGTCACTGCTATTAAATGAGGAGTCTACATTTTACTAGTCATGAAAATCAGAAGCCTCTGTCTGATTTCAGTAATGGAAGCCAAAACCATGAATGCACTTATCATAAAACCTATTGCTTCCTGACTTTAAGAGGATAAGTAGATTGGAAGTAATTTTCAGACTGCAAATCACACTTGTCATCAAGCATAATGTGAAACTAGAATTTTTGCACCAGAATAAAGCCTTTTCTGCATGTTTTCTGCTTCCACGTGTTTGCTGATGCTGTGGTGTGAAGTGTAAAAGCTAGCAGAGGCTGCCAGTCATCTGGGAAAATTAAGTAGTGTAGCAATTATTTAGTAATGCCTCATGTAGATTCATTACTTGCCTATATTACTCTTATAATATATTCTTACAGCATTCCTGTTAACCTGCTGTCTGCCTCTATGTCTAATGTGTCTAACCTTTGCTCTGTTTGTCTCCATCAGGTGGTGGTGTGTCTGGAGGAGGTGGAGGACGAGGGTCTGCTGATGTCCTGGACTCTTTCCAAGCAGCCATCATTCACTTTGACCGTGTCTCCGTGCAAGCTGCAGAGACAGGTGAGAACGTCTGATAAGTGATACCACTAATATGATATGTCTGCCACATGTCGTCGGCAAAGGCTTCGTTTCTGAACCGGTTTAGAGTTTGCATACAAGGTTGCATACATTCAAAAAAGGTTTCATGTAGTTTTTTTTTTTTTTTCCTGAATCTGTGCTCACGCTTTCTGTCAAATGCTCTTCACAAATCTCAGCATGTGATGTTTTGCATGTGAGTCACTTTCCAGCCCATTGAACTCACCATGAGTCACGAGGGAAATGCCGTTCTTGAATATCATTACATAAACTTTCATGCCATTTCGTGCACTTTGTCTCAGACAGCAACAAAGTCAATTAAGCAAGGATTTAACGGGGACCTATTATGCTTTTGGGGTTTTTCCTTTTTTGTTCTGTGTAGCATTTTTGTGCTCGTAAAAGTTTTCCTAAGTAATGAAGCCCAAACTCCAAGCCAAAGGGAGCCCTCTCTCCCTCAGACAGTTCCTAGGCTGAGCATTATCTGAAACAGCTCTTTTGAGTGTCAGTGTTCACTTCCATAACTTGGTGATATCACAACATAACAAATTGAATAGAAGGTGCACAGAGAGAGCCAGCTGAACAATCAGAGCAGACTGGGATTCTGGGAGGTGGGACATAAACTCAGACAGACTGTTTCAGACAGAGGTGCTGCCAAGCCCCTAGGAAGTGCACCAGGCTCTGATGCAAATTTTACATAGTTGCCAAAATAGAATTACACCGTCCAGGTTGGTTCTTGGGGATACAGACTGAATCTGACAACAAGAATATACTACAAGGCACTGGGAGAGCGCAGACCTCTGCCAAAGCCACTTGGCTTATCTTGCAATGATAACAGAAGACAAAAATAATTTGTCTATCCACATTGTGTTTAAATCCCCCTAAGGTGCTTTTTGAACAAACTAAAAGAATTTTAGATTAAGGCATCAGTAAACAAGATAATATCAGGCTTAAAAAAATCGATTAAAAGCCCAACTTTTTGTCTGTGGTTCATTTTGCTGACTCTGATACAAAACAAACCACCTTATCATCAGAGTGATCAACTGCTTCTTTTTGTCTCAGGGTGCTGAGGGTGGGGCAGACCTGGACATGATTATGGGACTGATAGAAGACACTCTGTTCAGCACTCAGCCTGCCATGGTCCTCAACCTCAAGACTTGCGCCTCCAGTCCTTTGGTAAGAAATATGTGGGTTTTTTTCTTACCATTGCTACCAGCAATAATACAAACTAACAAGGAGCTGTTCTCTGAATAAATTCATTGCTAAGACTGGATGATAGATCTTGCGCTTAAAGGAGCAGAGGCGATTTTCGTGGCACCCGGGAGGGAGGATTACAACCAGCTGAAACTTCTCCTGGTTAGAATTCTTTCAGTGTTCTTTGTTCAGGAGATTTTTAACAGGAGCTGCATTATCAGCACAGGATTCTTCCTCTCCAAAACAAACAGATCAGGCAATTTAAACCAGTAAAAACACTGAATAAAACAGTTTCACATTTCAAATTAGTGCTCTTCAGAGGCTGTTCAGCCCGTTTGCAACAAGCACCTCCTAAAGTGTTCTCACCATATTTCTGATCCAGACATTTAGGAGGTTTTAACAGGGAGCCAGATTATCTGCAGAGGTGTCCTCCTCTACAAAACAAATGGACCAGGTTATTAAAAACCTGTAAAAGAGCAGAGCAAAGAAGTTTCTCATTACAAATCAGTGTTTCTCAGTCACAGTTCGGCTTGTCGCAGACAGAGTGTTTGCCCAGCACCTGCTGATGTAGGCTTACCATTTTCTCTGATAACTTAAGATCCAGATGTTCAGGAGGTTTTAACAGGGAGCCAAATTATCCGCAGAGGTCTCCTCCTCTCCAAAACAAACAGACCAGGTTATAAAAACCTGCACAGAATAAAGCAGTTTCACATTACAGATCAGTTTTTCTCAGACACAGTTCAGCTTGTTGGAGACAGTCAGGATCAGACAGGATTTAAACGTTTGTGAGCACTGAATAAAGCAGTTTTATGTTAAAAAATCTGTGTTTTTCCAACAATACTCATCACTGGGGAGCTGCTGCCAGCGCAAAAAAAGGGAATGACCCTATCTAGAGAGAATGTTTGGTTTGTCTGTTCTGGGCCAAGTTATGAATATGCTGATACAACATGGCAGAGTCTGTGTATAAGAACCCACTCCCTGTACAGTTAAAAACGTCTCGTTCTGAGTTAATAAAAACATGACGATTCTAATTTTAAAGACATTTAAGTGTACTTATCATGTTATGTTCCATTTCTGCTCATATATTCTCCTAAATCCAACACACTGGACCTTTAAAATGATTTTGCCGTATGCTCTGAACACCCCCAGACTCCTATGGACCATCTATCGGTAGGACTGAACTCTGTACCCCAGAGTGTCTTGGTGAGACGACTACTGCTCCGGCAGCTCAGGGTGACCTTAAGTAAAGGTCAGATATTTTCCCTCAGCGTCAGATCATTTCCGCCCTGCTTCCCGCAGACTACCGAGGTCTCACTGTCTCACTGTGTGCATGCAGGTCAGTGGTCTAAATCAGGGGAGCTGTGCTGTGTCCTGAGCTTGGACCAACCCTCCGCTGAGAGGACAACCCGCTTCCTGTCAATGTCCAGCAGCACCAACGCCCCACTGGAATGGAGCGAGGAAATCAGTCTGTAAGATGGCAGCTGAGATGTGGAAATTGCTTTGTCATGATCGTGTGCATTCAGAATTAACCCTTTAAAACCTGAGCAAATTGGCTTGATTTCTTTCGCAAACACTGTAAGAAAGCAATGAGTAATTTAAGAAGAAATGACCCAGGAATTAGCAACAGATTCGTAAAAAGTACAAGTACCAGAAAATTAGCAAACAAAAAAAGATAAGTAAAAAAAAGCAAAAAAAAGGAAATTACCTAAAAAACTCCTTAAAAGTAACAATTTTATGTAAAAAAAATATTCTAAAAATATAGTTATGATAATTCTAATTATAGTTCTCTACTAATTTCTTGCCATTTGCAGAACATTTTTGTCTACTTGCTCATTGCATTTGTCGTCATGTTTTTGAAGGCGATCAAACCAATTTACTCGGTTTTCAAAGGTTTAAGTGATTATGAAAAGGGTCCAAAGGCACCACAGTAAAATTGTTGTTTAGGTTTTGATTTCTGTACTTTTATCTCACTGATTTGAAGTGGATGATGTCACATTATTTTCTGCATCAGAAGTTTTCAGAGGCTTTAGAGAAAAAATCAGCTTGAGAAAGTTGTCATATTACTCTAGTGAATATCTTTTTTTGCACAGTAGGGTTTCACTTGTGTTCTAACACATTTGTTTCGTGTGTGTTGAAGGGAGCTGGGCTTAGAGACCAAAGAGCTTAGAGTGCGACTTTTGGAGCGGAACGGCAAAAGAGAACGTAAGGCATTTCATGATACCAATTTACTATTGGCTGCAGTTCAGAAACTTGATCAGCAGGAATGTTTAGACTGCTTAAGCAAAATCATCGATGCCTAAAATGCACTGTTGGCAGACTCACTGTAACAGTTAGCGTTTTGGGGTGTATAAAATGTCAGGAGCTGCTCCCTTTGTGGCCTCAGAACTACTGTGAATGAGCAGCTTCCATGCTGTTTCTACAAATATGTTTAAACTTTCTTCTTTGTCTTTAATATGAGTAGAATTTCTGCCGGGCCATGCCTCTATCGCCTTGGACCTCAGGAGCAAAATTCCCACCGGACAACATACACTGTCAATAAGTCCCGGCCACGGCTTGGCACCAAACGCTACCATCACAGTGGAGGTGAGCGACAAGGGGCTGCGTGTTTCTGGAAAAGATGTAAAGCTCTTTCAAAGGCGATCTCGTGCTTTGAAGTGTGCAGTTACATCACAGTTTATTATCTAACATCAAGCAAGCTGGAATGAAACAAAGATTCACAACAGGAGGAGAGGGAGCGTTGTATAACAGCTGATACATAGTCCATTGTCATGCCTGTGATGGCTGTCTCAGATCTCCTGTGGCCTTTTCACCAGACAGCTCGTTTTACTTTTTTGCATCTTGCAGTCATCAAAGACAACACCAACATCTGCTTTATCTCTGCAGGCTAACTTTTCAGATTAGTACATTCCCTGCTTTCCTGTAGCTCTCCTGCAACCTGTTATACATACACTGATTGGTCACAGAAATTTTCCCTGCAGATCCAGATGTCAGTTTAAATAAAGCGCCCACATCTTTAATAAAGTTCAATCGTTTTTTTGGTATAATTTGCAGGATTTCTCTAAACAACAATGTTTCGACTCACGCAGAAGTAATCCCCCTCAATCATCACTGAGGTGGTGTACTTACTGGCGGGGTCCTCTGCCTGTATTTTCTTATCTTTTCCAATTTTATTGTGTACTGGATGTTTCTGGGCCCAGGGCACAGGTGAAGTGGCTTTTTTCTTTTTTTTAAAGGAAGCAACTAGGGGTTAACAGATTATCGGTGTGGCTGATTGGGGGGTCGATATTTGGCATTTTGCAGATGATCTGTATCTGCATTTTACTTTAATGATAAATTAATTAATTAAAAAGTGCAAAGAAAGTGTCGGCATGGGAGGAACTTTTACTTTTTAAAACCTCACGAAGGTATTTGTATTTATTCATTTTTTCATTCATTCATTTATTCATTTGCTAAAGGCAGTTCAGCAAAGTTTTATGTTGCAGTTTGTTATATTCCAAATTCTAAATATTGACAGAAAGATCTTCAAATTTATTGTAAATGCATAGTGGTCATTACTAATCATTTGTATTGGTATCTGCCCTAAGAAACCAACATCGGTTGCTCCCGAGAAACAATCAGGTGTCAGATCATGAGCAACCAAGAAGAAGCTACAAAAATGGGGACGCAGAGTAAAGAAAACACAAATATATCAAGGCAAAATGCCCAGTGCCCAAAGCTCTTGGGTATCACTTAAAATTGTGATACTTTGAACACACAGTAGTCAACAATAATCCGTTGTTTGTTTGTCAAGCTTGTCCAACCTAACATGGAGATGCTGGTTTTGTGCCGCAGTGTGTATTACAGTTTCTGGACGTCCGGCAATATGGCTTCAAGCCATCAACAGCAAGAACTACAGAATGCAATGAAAGGATATAATCATGCTAAACTTAGTGCGTATCAAAATAAATAAAACTAAAAGTGACTTTTGGATGGCACCAAGCCTTACAGAGATAATATCAAGAAAGTAACTTTAGTCTTGATCTGGCCCACGATAATTCATGTCATTTTAAAAATAAGTCAGCACCAACCTACAGTATCGGTACTTAGCTTGCGTTTGCCAACATTAGCTAACTCAAAAATTGGCTATACACAATGTAATGTGTCTGTGAAGATTGTGAAAAATTTCAACATTTGTTTTTCTTTTCAAAATAGACGAGCCAAACAACACACAGTATATCAAAAAAGGGGGAAAGTTGACCAAAGTTCCAAACCAAAGCACCAACCTTGCTCAACTCTCATTGGAGCACGGAGTCAAAACGGGCGGGACTTAGGAAGGGTAGATTCCTGCATAGTTTACCTTTAATGAAGGGCCTATCCCCTCAACATGTTTTATTTTTTTTTAAATAAAAAGTGTTTTTTTTTGTTGTTGTTTTTTTACTCCAGCTGCTATATGTGGAAACAGAGGAGCCCCGCAGCACCCACAACACTCTTCCACTACGCTCCGCACTCACGCCTACCAAGAAAGTGGATGTGGACCGAACCATAATGCCAGATGGAACCATCGTCACCACTGTGACGACCGTCCAGTCTCGACTAAAACTGGACCGCAGTCCAGGTAAATGTACAGAGTAAAGTCTGCCATTTTGCCGGAGTAGGTCTATAACAAGATGTCTGAGAGTGCCGTGATCGTATTAATGTCACAATGACATAAATAGCCGTGGTGCCTTTCAGGTGACTCCCCTGTGCGTTCACCGTCCAAAGTGGAGGTGACTGAGAAGAAACCCACCGTCCTGTCAGATGGCAGAAGCAGCACCAGTCCCAACCTCAGCAGTGAGTTTCAGAGTGAAAGGCCAGACGTTGTTTTACATAACAAATGCAAAGTAGGATAAGAAGCCAGCTGCAGTGTAACACGAGATGAGAGGAATGCATTTTTCAGTACACATCATGCACTCTTGCTGCAGGTACTCCTGAATCCCCTGTTTAACTAAACCTGTTTTACAGCAGGTTTACACAGGGAAACTATGTGCTTATACAAAACAAAGAGCAAAAACGTCAAATAAACCGGAAAGATGATGTTTGATAAAACATCAAACTGTCAACAGTTATTTGTTAATCCGAGATGAGAATGAGAATATTTTTGACCTACTATGCATGTTGGCCTACAGGTTGCACACCACCTGGGTCTGGTGGGAGCTAGCCAGCTAGCGGTGCCGCTCATTCACTTCTGCTAGCAACGCCATCCTGACCCAACAGTGGTGCTGAGGAAACATTGCACGACCCTTCGGTCTCGCTTCAGGTTTCCCCGGCAAATAAGCAGCACAATTTTGAGCCACAAATTGCTTTTGGCATTGTTTAGGCTGTTATCACTGTTAGCAATGTGAGCATGGTCAGTGGTGCTAACATAGTTAACAATGCTAAAGGGGTTTTCCCCTTCAAAATGAAGCCACTCCTTCACCGGGGTTAAATGGGAGAGACTAGTGGGTGGCGACCATGTTTCTGGCAAAAAGCGTCCCACCACAGGGGCGGCATTACAAGCGCCACTATGTCACTAGCTCCCACCCAACCCCTGATACGAAATCCACAGTGGCCGGTGCTAATGTCAACTAACCAGTGGAGACAGGAAGCTCATTGAGTCAATGGAGCACTGGACTAAAAGGAAAAACCACTTGTATTTCACATTGTTTTGCTTTTTCTTTTTTAAAATTAACCTGTTAATTACTGGTTAATTGGGGTAATTATATTAAATGATAAATCAATTAATTAACATGCACCTTCTTGAAAAACTATATATCCCAGTTTATGAGTGTAGTGCTGATTTACGTATTTGTGTTTCTGTTGCTCAGCGAGCAGCCGCCTCTCTAATGGCCTGGATCCCGTTGCAGAGACGGCCATCCGGCAGCTGACGGAGTCCGCCTCCAAAGTAGCACGGAAGACACCGACAAAGAGGAGCACGCTGATCATCTCGGGGGTGTCAAAGGTCAGAGAATGGAAACTGTGTCAAATGTAGCTGGTAAAATGACATAGAGGTAAAGAGGTCATTTTTAGACATACAGTACACCATGTTTATTTTAATGCAGTTGTCTTATCAGAACATTTTCTGCATTTCAGTTACCTGCACAACTATTTTTGTAAATGAAGAGAATGTGTCAGTTTGGTTTAGCTTTTTTTTTACCTTTTGAGGATTTACCAAACTTTAATACATGAGCCAAAACAGCTTTTAAGGAATCTAAAACACAATGGAGGAGCTAGGCATATTGAGTTTGATCTAAATTTAGTCTATAGTCACAGACCCCCCCATTGGTCCACGTTACAGGAGAATAAGAGTCCTCTGACCTGATTTTTGCCTGAAAGACTGTAGAAATAGATTTGGTGCAAGAGGCTTCACTTGAACTTGGACAAAATTCACCGGAATGTTTTATGATGTTAAAAAGTGTCGCGTATTTTAAGTGTTCATTTTAGCCTGAGTTTTTAGAATGCAGTTCCAATAAGCAGTTACACACTTCCCTCACACCTTTCTTAATTGGGCCAACATTTTTTAAAAGACATAATTTGATATCTGTCACTGGGCAGGTTCCGCTTTCAGAAGACAACTGTGCGTTATCGAGCGGCTACGCTGCAGCCATGGACGCAGCCATGCATGGCAACCATTATGGGGCGGGGCATCACCAGGACCCAGATGAAACCACGCCCTCCGACGCATCGGAGCGCCCATCTGTGGACGATGTGGAATCAGATACTGGTTCCACTGGTGCCTTGGAAACCCGCAGCCTCAAGGACCATAAAGGTAACACAGTCTGCTGCTCAGTCAGTGTCCACTAAAACCATCAGAGATTCAGTTTCTACTAACTAACTAACATTTAGCCATTCAAATATTGTTTTTGCTTTTTTTTTTGACTGCATTCTGTCACTTCTCTCGTCATTTGAGCATACGTTAAAGAATACATTTCGATTCCTCTTGTAATTTAAAATAGGATTTATTTCCAATTTTATATCTCACTGCTGTTCTGTTAAATAGTATGATTTATTTCACATGCAAACAAATATTTTATAGCCTTACATAACACCCAAAACTTGAACTGAGCATTGACTGATTTAAGGGTCATACAACATGATGGACTCTACTGCCCTCTGGAGGCCGCACTCCAGTTTAGACCCAACCAGACCAAAGTGGTTTGGAAAAGATGAGTGGTCAATTATATTAGGAAATCAATATGGTGAGGGAGCTCAGAGTTCAGCGTAAGTGTGTTTTGTTTTTTTTTTTGCAGGCAAATGGTTCAGAAATCTACTTGCCCAAATTACAATAAAACCAAATAATAACCAAGAGTAAAGTTGTTATGAAAAACAACCCCTGTTTGTCCACCCTGCTTTCAAATTGCACAATACATTACTGGATTCTGGCTCACGCCCTCTAATTCCATATTCCTGTTTTCAGGATAAGTGGCATGCTCACTTGCACTTCAACTAAACTTTGTCTTTACCCACCACCATTTCTCTCATGTACTCCACCACCACTACACATGTGCACCTCCCAACAGAGAAGAAGGGAGTGAGATGTCTCACTCCTGACCTTCCCCCATCATCAGCTCTGTGTTTTATTCTAGTGAGTTGCTAGATTTACGAGCTTGAAGTGGCATTTCACTTGCCCCGCGCGATTGGTTAGTGTTTTTCAACAAGGTCCTAATAATGTAATTATGGATTGCCACTTAGTTATAATGACATTTTCTGTCTGCTTCCTGTAGTGAGCTTTCTACAGAGTGGGACAAAGCTGTTGTTCCGCAGAAGACATCGAGAGAAGGAGTCCTGCCTCAGCCAATCCCATGAAGACATCTCCAACATGGGCAATAACTTTGCTGCCGCTGCAGCCATCAGCCGTAAAAAGTCTGGCAGCTTCTCCCGGCGTCTCATCAAACGCTTCTCTTTCCGCTCATCAGGCAAATCAAAAAGCAAAGCTACCAACGGAGGAGCGAGCTCACTGGACAACTAATTATCATTGTCAGGGCGAGACATGGGTCACCCTGACTTAAACTTTGTTTAAATGAATCTGCCATCACCGTCAGAAGAACAACTAAACCCTACAGGAGTCCAGTCTTGGACAGGCTGAACACCCCAGGCGGGTGTACGTCATGAAAGGAGGACACCTCTGGGAGGTTTCCTCTAGAGAGAAATAAACGCACCTTCAGGACAGAAGTCATGTTTAATCACATCACTAAAGTTAAAATGTGATATGAAAACTATTTCTTTTGAGAAGAAATCTGCTGCTCAGTGAGGGGACGGTAATGGTCACAATGAAATGTCTTGCGCTCTGTTTGAACACTAACTATAGTGGTAGTGTTTGACTCTGACCGATGGTGGAAACGCTCTAAACTATTTCATGGTATAAAATGCCAGTATGATGCTATTGGTTGCACTTTGGACTGTTTTTTAACAGCACATGTAAAAATCTTGAGTTGTATAACAGTAATTTTATTATTATGTGGTTCTCATAAAACAAGTGCTATTTATTTTATCCCCAAAAAACAAGTCATCATAGTTGCATTACACTGTAAAATAGAGACATTGCTGTGTGTTTTTCCCATGCAACTGTAAGTTTAAACACATAGTTTAAGTAAGTTAAGAAAAAGCAGTCTTTTAACTAATTGCTTATACGTTGGTTTTTAGGATGTTGTTCAACATTGTATCTTATATAAGGGGCAGAAAAGGTAATATATTTATTGTACTTTTTATGTTATAAAGGTACTTTCTGTGGAATATCATGATGCATTTCAGTTAGCTTTTGAAACCAGACAGCATCTCGATGAGACTCTTCATGCCGGGCAATAAGTTAAATCTTTTTTCTGATCAGGTCATGTTCTCTTTGTGGCTACTGTTCACTCCAAGTAAGTCAAAAGTGCATTTATGCACATTATAGAAACTTAAGTTGATGTTCATGTGGACATTTCATTATTGCAATAACTATCAGTAATGTGCAGCAAGTCTGCATATATTGCACGAAATGTCTTTCATGGGTTGCAGGCAAAATCATGTGCATTAAATCATAATCATGAACGAAACATTGAAAAATAAAACAATCTTGTATTAATATTTAGGAGCATTATCATAATTCTTTTTTTTAAAATAGATTGGAAAAAAAACAGAACTTGGATGCTCTGCTAAAAGTTTACAGTGAGGTAATGGGTGGAGTGGGCATACTCAGGACTAGAAATGAAACTGTTAAACTGTTACTAGCAACTAGAGAGATATGAGGAAACTTGCAACATACTTCAAAAGCCAACAGAACTGGTATGTAAAAATGTACATACATTTTCCCCCATTTCTGTTTTGTCAGAGGATATCAAAAAATCTTTTGACTGCATTAATTATAGGACTTTAGAACAACCAAATTAAATGATTTTGATAACATTTGCAGGGTTACCTGCATCAAAAATATATCTCATAAAAGGGATCACAGAGGTGTACTGCCCCGCTGTCAAACGGACTACGTGCTTTAACTACAACCACTCCAAACTGCTGAAGAAATGAGAAAAGCCACTTCCTCGTCTAAAGACACATTATCTACAGTATGCGGCTGGAATGTGAAACAGAAAGCAGCTGCAAAATTTAAGATATATGATTTCTGTTGTTATATTTGAAATGTTTAATTTATTGCAAATAAATTATTTTTGAAGCATCACTAGATTATTTATGGCTACTTTTTAGGAGGTGACATACCAATGTCAGTCTTCTGTTTTATGATATAGATACAAAAAAGATTGTGTAGAGCCATGTTGCTTAAATTGAGCCTACACTGTCAGATAAGACAGCAAAATTACCTTGTATGATATGGCACATTACACTAGAAAAATGGCCAAGAGTAGCAAAACTTCATGCAGCAGGGTCTTTTACTTTTTACTTTTTATAACATAATATGTGGTATTATACTGCTGTACTATAGTACAAGCAGTATAATACCACATATTATGTTATATCTTTCACTATGTTTTAGAGTATATTTATATATGATCACAGGTTTGTCTGGCTCCTTCCAGGGGTTTTTTTTTCAGGCCATCTTAACATGAGGAATATACAAAATGTTTAAATGCCACCAATGTTCATGCACACCACATTACATTTGTCTTACTTTTCCTGCACAATTCAAAAAAGCGCCAAAAACCTTTAGCAGGAGGGAAGCTACTCGATTGGTCTTCTTTATCCGCAGCTTTACACATGAGCCAGTCACAAAGGGCTGGAAAACAACAGCCAATCGCTGTTGTTTCTCCTGTAAGACCCATTGTGATTGGTTTGAAGCCAGAGCAGATAAACCAATAGTCACTGACTTCCTGTACCCTTTGACCCCTGAAAGCCAGTCATAATTGGCTAGTTTCATCACAAAAGCCAATCACGTTGTAGGGCGGGACAAAGCTGGGGGTTTATATCCTGGTTGTGCAGTACCAATCGCCACATCAGTTGCCTATAACGACCACAGCATCTCTACTCAGAAAATAAACGTGACAACCGAAAATGTCTGGAAGAGGAAAAACCGGAGGAAAGGCCCGCGCCAAGGCTAAGACTCGCAGTTCCCGTGCTGGTCTGCAGTTCCCAGTGGGCCGTGTCCACCGTCTCCTCCGTAAGGGTAACTACGCTGAGAGGGTCGGCGCCGGAGCCCCTGTGTACCTGGCTGCCGTCCTGGAGTACCTCACCGCTGAGATCCTGGAGTTGGCTGGAAACGCCGCCAGAGACAACAAGAAGACCCGTATCATCCCCCGCCACCTCCAGCTGGCTGTCCGCAACGACGAGGAGCTGAACAAACTCCTCGGCGGGGTGACCATTGCCCAGGGCGGTGTCCTGCCCAACATCCAGGCCGTCCTACTGCCCAAGAAGACCGGCCAGTCCGCGCCGAGCTCCGGCAAGGCGGGAAAGAAGGCCTCCTCTCAGTCTCAGGAGTATTAGCTTGCTGGCTAATAACTTTCACCCCAACGGCCCTTTTAAGGGCCACCCACCCCTCATCGAAAGAGCAAATGTCCTTGTTTGTTGCTGTCGTGTTTAATTTCTCTTTTTTATTTAATAAACGCTTGTTTTGTAAAAGTGGTCAGCACCATTTGTTGTAAGCTAACCGCAACCAGAGCTAACGTTACTTGCTAGTTTTATAAAGAATCTGCTACCATTTTTGATGAGTTTAGCCAGTCATTGTTCACCAAATCATGGCAGACCATAGCATCCTGCACTTAAAAACAACAAAAAACATTAGTTGTGAGGTTTTTAAGTTCTTTGAATAACAAACTAGGGTTCACAGTTAACATTGCTAGTCTTGCAGGCCATTACTGGTCTAGGAGAAACAAATCATGGCACCCGCTGATGAAATAGGATCCGTTATACACACCTTTTGTTCCCAGAGGGGGGACTCTGCAGCTTATACATTAACGACAAAAATAAATACTCTTAACAAAAACTCAATAGCTACATAAACAACTTAAAAGAAGCTAGATCCATGTGAAAAGTTACCATAGTAAAATGAGCGGTGCCACGGTGGTATAAGTAATAACAGCGTTAACGTGTCTATGTAAACAATGTATACCAGGGTCATTTAAAAACATGCACTGCAGGTTCTTTAACTTGAATCTGCATCACAGCCTGCAGGTCAATGCTCATCTGGTTCCTCCTAGCATGACTGTGCAGCTTTTGTGTAAGATGGGCTTTAATTTGTCCATCTTCAGCCATTAAATTAAATGTGAACAAATTCTCCAGTACACACTCTGCACACACTTTACACACTGCAATTCATATTTTGCTCAGAAAAAAAAGCATAGTAAGAGTTGAGCTTCTTTAAGTGTTGGAAATCAACTTTTAGTCCACCTGCCACTGAGGCTGATGGATTCCAAAATCTACCAGCCACTCAATAGATGATGAGTGAAGCAAATCTAGCAGCCACTTGAACAAAATACCAGCATTTGGCTGATGGCTGGTGCTAATTTCCAAACTTGAGGCAAACCATACACTCATATTGCCTTTGCCTTACCTTTAAGCAGGCCATGGTGTTTAGCTTTTGTTGAAGCCCTGGTGTTGATTAATGGTCATTTTGAAAGCTGTGGTGCAGTAACATTTTGCTTATCCCAGTTGAACTGAATATATGAGGCACCACAAACTACAGCCTACAAAATGATCATAATGTTTAATCACCACCTCTAAAATGACTACTGAACATTTCCATTAAGAAGGTAGGATTCTATGCAGCACTACTGTATTAGACTGCAACAGCTGCAGTGTACCTAAGAAACAGACAGCTGTGTGTACGTTGATGTATAAAACCACTTTTAGATTTAGGGCAAGTGGATTTGAACATTGTGGGATATTACCCATCAAAACAGTTTACTTCTGTGAAACTGTGCTTAATTCAGTGCCTGTGCATCTGTTTGCTTAAAGCATGCATGACACAGTAACGGTTCTTTCTGCTCAAAGCTCCAGGTGTTTCCTCATAACATATAGAGAAACAAACAACTGCAGCCACTTCATAAAGCATGAGCACAGGGACACCTGTAGCTCTGACACAGCAGGCATGTCAATTCTGAATGAATGAATGAATGAATGCCATTTCATTCTTAATTATGCCCTCTACTTATCAACTCCACCATCAACATTTATGATATACTGTATATGTTAGAAAATAGGCAATAAAACAATCAAGCAAGCACATTTCTGTTACATGAGACAAACACCATCAGTCCAGTTCCAGTAAATCATGTGTATCATTTTTGGTAGTGTATTAAGATAAGAAGTTTAAGTATTTTGTGGTGTAGTATAATTATCCAGGTGTCACAATCCCTCAAAATGTCAGCTGGCAAATTATAATCACTGGAAAATGATCTCAACCATTCAAGCTCCCTCACAATACACACCAGGTTGCATAACAGAAAATCACGGCCTCTGACACCTTGCTGGACAGCAACACAGCACAGTAATCAGACTACAAACACATCCAAGAGTCCCAAATGCAACTGATACAGCATGCCAGAAAAGAGCAATACAACTGCATGACTAAATGTACCCATTCTTCACTGCAATAATCCATGATGCAGTCTAACTTTTGCTGCCCCAAGTAGGCAAAGAGTCCATTTTTGCAGGTTTTAGATCTGCTGATTCTATAACCTTTCACCATACTTCAACTGATACCGAGCAAACTGAGCAAACTGGCTTGATTTCTTTCAAAAACATGGGAGGGCAATGAGTGTCTTTACAAGAAACAGCCCAATAAATTGCAAGAAATTAGTAAAACATTACAACTACCTGAAGAAAATCCAAAAACAAACAAAAAAGTTTAAGTGACCTTAAGAAAGTGCAATACATTGTTTTTCTTTTTTTTCTGTAAGAATTTTTAATAGATAATTAAGAACATTATAAATATAGTTTCTGGATATTCAGTTGATTTGGATCTTTTTTGGAGTGCAGGTAGTTTCATTAATATTTCTATTTAATGAATTTAAAATTTGGCTAAAACAATAAGCAAATTGATGACATGTTGTTCATTGCTGAAGAGAATAGGATTTTTGCATATAAATTAAGTAAAATTTTCTTCCAAAATATGTTTTCAGGTTCAACTGAAAATCAGCCCAAAATACTGTCACATACACACATTGAACAATAAAATAAAACTTATTTCAGTGGGTAACTTTGACCCGTCAGCTTTTGGTTTCTGGTGTAACAGCAACAAACTAAATGCAACAAATTTATCAATTAATTAAAAAAAATGTTTGTGCTACAAATTGTAGCCCGTAGAAATAATCACAGACAAAGTTCAATATATCGTATGAATTTCATGACCTGAGTCCAAAATGCACTTCACTGACTTTGCCACTAGGGGTCAATTGTTTCATGCATGAAAATTTGGGATATGTGTGACATGTTGATGCTCGTGTGTTTCCAGTTAATAACAACCGAAGACAGCTCACTTTACATATTGTTTCAACAGATATTTAACACATGCACCTCACGATAATACCACAAAAAGACTGCTTGAATGAAAATCACATCAAAGTGATATTAAAACATTCAAATATCTTGATCTATCCATCAGTCCTTCCAACTGTCACACTCACTAACTCTACGCATGGGATTCCTAGGAGACATGGTGATTTTAATGTCATCAGCGGCAGATTACTCGTTTTGCCATTACATCTCAGACATGTGCAGCTAAAAATGCACCCATAACCTTTCCGCAGGAGGACAGCCTGCAGATATTTCTGTCTGCTTCCACTGTTTTATTAGTGGCAAAAGCAGCGTGACGCACCGAGTCTGAGCCGAGCCCAGGACAGGCTGAACCAATTACTCGGGCCTTGACAACGTGTCCAACACCGACGGCCGGGCTCAAAATTCCAGCCTGGGAGGAAAAACTTGGACGTCCATTGGCTGTGATAACTATAATTTACTGACTGGCGCTCCGTCAAAGGCTCTAAATTTACCAGCTCCTCTCAGCTGTTTGTGACAATATAAACAGTGATATGTCAGAAACTATGCATGAAGCAGAAAAGTCACAGAAACGGTTGACTTGAGAGAAAGTATGTCCGGGAAATGTCACTTGTTCTCTTCACAAAGTACAAACAAAGGCAATCTAATCCTTTACAAGTTTGCAGTGATCTCATCCTGAAACTTTTTCCATGTTTTGTTCATTGCAGCTCAGCAGGATAATGAATGGAACAAGTATTACCTAAAGCTGGTTCGAGGACACTAAAGGGAAAGATTTCACTGGGTAGTGACCAGGCACAGTCTGTACATGTGAGAAAATCTGGATCTGCCTTGTAGGAATCACAGAGGAATTTTAGATCCAAATGAAGGGGAAAAAAGAAAAAGTGGGGAGAGAAAAAGGGCCGGAAAGAGGGGTGGACCCGGCAGAAAGATGTATATGGATGCACTGAGTGTTTCACCTTGAAACAGTCCCGGCAGCAGTGAAGAACTGACAGCATATTTCCATCCTCCAGGAGAGAACTGGGAGACTTTTCTCATGAGGAGTTGGGAAGATGCCACGTCTGTTATGTTTCTAATCTTTGGACTGAATCGTCCCACAGATGACAGGATGCTCCTAGCCAGCTCTGGTAATGAGAAACAAAAATGTTCGCTTGATGGTGTGTAGTAATGAGAGACAGAACAAGTAGGGGAGAGAGAAAGAGATAATGGGGCTATTGTGGCAGTTTAGACTCATGGTTTGCAGCTCAATGTGACCCAGTTATCTCTTACTCATTGTGTGACAGACTTCACATGCATTCATTACATAGCCTAAATATTTTTATCTTTAATTACTGACTTTGTGCATGCAGATTTCTAACCCCAACCCTAACCCTACAGAGCAGGTGAAAGTCATTTGGTTTCAGAGAGAGAGTTTAGGAGCCAAACCTAGCTGTCTCTGTGCATGAGCACTTTTATGTGTGTGAGAGAGATCAGGCTGCCTTTAGGGCTCACGCGTCCAATAATGCACTTTGGTGGAATTACAGGCTGATGAAGTATTTCCCCAACAGGAGTGTGAGGTGCACATGTGCCTGAGTGAGTATATTTTTAGATTTAAAATGCCAGAAACTTTCAAATGTGATGCTTTTCTTTATGACAAGGAAAACAGGTCAGATAAACTTTATCATTACAACTTGATGCTTCTAAATAATATGTACACTTTTCTTATGTGTGGTGAGTAATGTGAGACAAGTGGACAGATGTTACAAAGGAGTGCATCTGTTTTGTGGGAGACTCAAAGGATATTTTTGGGGGAATATAAGCAGCTTCCTGTTGTTCTTTTTATGTATGCCTCTTGTTCGTCTGGGGTCCAGCCTCATCAGAGCAGCATATGGCTGACCACATGATGAGAGTTGGTATTTTCTGTGCTGTGTGACGATTGTTGCAATATATGAGAATGTGGGTGTTACATCAAGCAGAGCAAATCAGGATAATCACGTATGTGCGTTGTAAATTTGTGGCAGAATATAAGGATAAGTTTTGCATTTTTCCTGAAATGTTGTTAAAATGAGACGCCACGATGTCCTGACAGCTATCTAAAATTTTTACTGTAGACGGAAAATATCTGTATGAGCCATCTGTGAATCAGTCTTCCGTGACGCCTCCCTTAGGATGAGGGTCTTTCTTGTGCTGAACCGAGTCTCACGTGCAACATTCCTCCCAACCACAACAAGCTCCAGCACTCAGATGGTTAAGTTCAGCTTAGTCCAAAGTGCATGTTTTGGCCTGCCAATCTTAGTGGAGGAGGCCGGATTTGTGCACAGCTGAGAGGAAGTGCTGACTGGGTTTAGGGCAGGGAAGTCCCCGTTACCTGATTTAAAGCGAGAAGGAAGGTGTAAGCTGTTTCCCATCAGACTGGAATGTGAGCTGCATCTACCTCTGACTGTATCCGACTCAAGCATTTTTGTACCTGACCGCATGCTTCCACCTGTCTAATGTCATGTGTAGACATCCTGCGGAGATCTACAGATGTCTGCTCCACAAATCAGGTTAGCCAGAACAGTCTGTATCAGCAGGGTAGAGACGGAAAGGGGGTATGGTGGGGGGTCCAATGCTAAATGTTTTCTAAAAAGCCCCAATCTTCTTCTTTATCTTTTTCCGAAATGATGTAATGATTTTTTTTTAGGTATTCTACTATTTCAAATGGCTTGAAAAATAGTGCATATAGCTGCTGTAAATGCCCCTTGGATCGCATTACGTTTGGGCTTTTAAAAAAAAAAAAAAAAAGATATAAGAACAGTCAAAAAAGGCACATCGTAGCTATGTTCACATATTTGAATGAAACAAACTGAACGAGAGCAGCAACCAACTGAATCAAAACATGCATGCACCTAGGTTTGGGCTAAGTGACCCCGCATTGTTTACAATTTCTGGCTCCACCCCTGATACAGGACACACACACTGTACAATCTGAAGCTCCCACTGGACACAAGATTCAAACAACCGTCGTATCAGTGCAGTCAGTAAAATACAAACACTGACACTGCAGCTGGAAAATCCTCTGGTTGAACTTTTGTCATCGTCCTACAGCAATCATAACTTGTTTGAACGCTGAGGCATATCTACAGATAATTCAAGCTCACAAACAAGACCATAAAACCGAGTCGCATGAACTCATAGCACTGGCGAGGAGTCAAGATCAGAAAGCAAACTGACATTAATATCGATCAGTAATCCATCTGGACATTCATACTGATGTGTTTAAACTCTAAGGCAAAATAAAAACATTCCTCTCATAGTCTGGATGGTTTTATGTGAGTGAAATATTACATAGCCTTTTTATTCAAACTTAATTTGAAACATTTGTGAGTTTTATAGCTTCACCCCAAGAATAAAATAATTCCTTCAAACCACTTTTGCTATAAAAATGCCTCAAACAACATATTTTCAAATCCCTGTGCTAATAATCCAATAAATCACAATATTTACAGCCATGCGACTGGAATTTGGTGAGTAATACACTTTTCTAAACTAGATACTGGTAATAATGGCTATTGATAATTTTGTTAAAGATTGATGTTGCCTTTAATTAGCCCCTCCCTCTGCTATATTATTGTATTAGCTGTAGCTGGAGTGACTAATCTACACTTCAAATCCCCATTTAAAGGACACTCAGCAACTTTTCACTCCCTCAGCTGTAACTTCCACATCATCACTGAGGGCGAATGACTCAAAACATCAATGCTCTCTACTAGACTTCTGCTTCAAGTCCATCTGGTTACTTAGCTGTCTCTATTTGTTTGTTTTTATTTTCCTTAGTGACTCATCATCTGCTTCATTTCCTCCGTCTCCTCTCTGGCCTCTGACCATGGGAAAAGCCATGAGAGATCAATAGTGGAGTGTTTCTCCCACTCTCCTCCACTCTCTCTGTCGGTATCGGGCCAAATGGTTCCTGTGGGACGTCTGAAAAGATGGCTCACATGTGTTCGCTCACTTCCTGTGGAACATTGTATTTTCTCTGTCCCATCATCGCTAATGTACCGAGCACAGTGCACGCATTATGATCCAAAGAGCTTAGTCATATTATCATAAAGTGTTATTTAGCATTTTTCCGCAGTGGAAATACCCATTTCACTCTCGTTTGTTACATCAGTGGCGCAGAGCTCGGAGGGGGAAGTCAGAGGACACAAGGTCTTTTCCATCTCATACTCCTACACCATGTTGTATTTCCTCCCTGGATCTGACTGTTAACACCTGTTTTACTAATAGACAACTCTGAGGAGACTCACAGCATTGAAGGGGCCGGATCTCCAGGTGTGGTCCATCTGATCTTTCAATCAATGGAAATCCTGTAGGAGTGAATACCTCTCAGGGACAAGGAGGAACTGAACTTTGACCCCGACGTTTCTCTCAATATGGAGTGTTTTGAAACTGGAGTTGAAAGTCTTCACTCATAGAGTTTGTCTGCCAAAAAAAGAGAAAGGAAACCAATTTAAAAAACAGTCAGATGTAACAGCATAATTTTAAGGGCAGTGCCGGTGGCGGGTCCCCCTCTGTAACTCTGCACCGGGATGGGGAGGAGAAGGGTTTGGGAGGAGGGAAATAGCAGAGGAACTCAGTGAGTGAATGAAGAAAGCTCGGAGCAAGACGTAAATAATAATGTGGACACTGCTCTATGGATTAGTACACTACACACAGACTCATGGATCTAGCTGCTGTCTGGACTCTTTAAGAGTAGAGAAATGGTAAGAGCTGCATGCCTGTCTGTAAAGTGAGTAAACTGTTGACTGTTTGCAGCACTGTTGTGTTTGTTAATTGTTTCCTGCCTCATCCTCTATAAAAAAACACACCCTCTTTTATTTTATTTATCATTTTAAATGTAGAATTTAAACAGTCAGTGTTCACCCTGAGCAGAAATCATTTCTCTTTAAAAGTAGCAGCCCAGACTGCGTGGCTGCCGGCGGTGTCTATTTTCAGAAGCTCATGGCAACTCTGAAGGGCATAACTGCCCCCATAATCACAGGTTACAGTGGAAGGAGCTGCATTTGCAAGCACTAAAACTATTCTCCGGCCTGGGTGTGTACGTTAAATCACTGAGGCTTGTGGGTGCAGGAGCATATGTGTGCACATGTGTGTGTGTGTGTGTGTGTGTGTGTGTGTGTGTGTGAGTGTGTGTGTGTGAGTCAGACAGCCAGACACACACTGACCCTGCCCACTCTCCCGTCCTCCTGTGTCTGACTGCGTGGCTCAAAGAGGGCCAGTGTTGACAGCCCATGGGCTGACAGCAGAGGCGTGAGGGGGTCCAGTGTCAGCGGCGAACAGAGGGGACGGTCTGTTCTCCGTGTCACTGGGTCCTCTGAGACTCGCACACTAGATGTGATTGTCAGATATGTGTGGTTTCACGCGGCGGCTTTGTCTGGAGTGACATCAGACGCAGATAGAACGCCCTGTTGTCTCAGCCAGGGGCTAAACTGGGACCGTGGCAGCTGTGGATGGTTTTTGGCATTTTTTTTTTCAAGAATTTGAATTGATTAGTGATGTCAGCATGGAGAGACAAAGAGGTCAAGCATTTGTTTTTGATGCAACAGTCATGTGACAGTGTGCACATGGGCCAGTGTGGTCACTTCCCCGTTAAAGAGTTTTAACGATATTGAATAAATACCCTGGTATACCATAATAATGTGATACTGTCCAAGCCTAATACAGAGAGGGGAGGGAATTAAAGGAAAGAGCAGAATAAATGAGAAATTCAGGTCAAGAGTTGCTATTTACTGTTTGGATGAATATGTAAACTATATTAATCATATATTATTAGAGACTGACTGCTGTCTTCACTGCCACCATCAAAGCACCAAAAGAGGGTATATCTTTTGGAGAGATGGTGTTCATCCCTCCAGTGGAGTTTCAGAGAGGCCGTTGTTGAACGTAGTCTTCTTTATTCCCTAAATTTTTCATCCATTTGTTTGTCATGTATGGAGATCGCCACATCATTAAAGTGATCTTCAAAATCAAATGTCAAACACGACATACAGTAATTTTTTTCACTAGTAGACAAAACAGACACAAGATTGTCGGAAGTTTTGACTATTTCAGTTTGGCCTGGAATGTCGAGCTGATACTAAATTGTTGCCAGGACGAGCAGCCCATGTGGGTGATAGTAAAAGACGTGGATACCAGGTTTTAGCAGAAAATATGGTGAGTCATCTGGCTTGCTTATGTGTCTGTGTGCGATTGTTTGAGGTCCGTCTGGTGCTGTTTCCCTCTCGTCTGATGTGAGCGGCGATGAGCAGGCAGCTGGATCTAATCTGCAGCATCTGTCTGCAAACACGGAGTGTGTGTGTGTTTGTGTTTGTGAGATCTGTATATGAGTCACAAGTGACTCATCGAGTACAGATCCCCCCAAAGTGTAAGGGGCCTGCAGAGCTCATTCACACCTGCTGCTGCTACATCTCAAAAGTACTATTGTGATTAACTGAGTAAATTCACTCTTAGATTGAGGCATAAATCAACACAAACTCTTTATGGATTATTTTGTCCGGCTAGTTCTGCTGAAACAATTACCCAGTATAATGCTTTGGTCACATGGGCTTATAAGTGGGGCAGGAGGTTTCTAAGGAAAGCACTGTTCCCATTGTAGTACAACTGTAGTAGCAGTATTCCCAGCGTACCCATTCATGCCCTGCTCTCTCTCTCTCTCTCTCTCTCTCCTTCTCTCTGTGTATGTGTGTGTTTGCTTCAGGATCCTAATGTGTCAGATAATTCTGACAGTCCAGCCGACATGGAGCGTATGAGCCGGAATAAAGTGGAGCATGGGCGACAGACGCACCAGGTGTTACAGGTGAGTCATTTCTTACTTCAGGGTCGATAATTATAAAAGCTGATACAAACGGGCGGCTAAATCACAAGAAATGTACTTAATTGCTGTCATTTATCTGCTTTGAGTCAGTTTGTTGCTCAATGTCAGATTTGAAGTGTTTTAATGATTTAAAAATCAGATTTTAACAATAAATCAGCCTAAAATCAAAAAAAGGAATCTACCGATCAGTGCTTGCTGTAAAAATGGACATATCTACCTTTTTTTACGTAAATAATTGTAGTATGTGTTATTTCTTCATCTTTATATATAGAGACATGGGCATTTCTATGAGCTGTCTTAGTAATATGGACTCTAATTGTTGTATTCCTCTGTATTTCTAACGTCTGACATTAAAGTAAAAAAATCTTAAATGAAAATCTTACCATGTTCAGTCTTCCAGTTGGAGACAGACATCTGGGTTATATATATGAGGCTCACATTAGAAACGGGAGTTCAACTGTTAAAAAAAAGAAGAATCAAGTACATATATTGGACTTCTGATCTGACCATTTAAATATGTATTCTTTGCTGTTTAACTGTTCATACATGTAGTTTTCAATTTGAAGATTTGGTACAAAGCTAACGACCTCTTAACTGACTGCTAAGATGTGTAAAATCAAAATGCTGTGTGTAGAAAGTAACTCTGTATTTGTCATGTAATATTGCTCTTTAATTGATTTTGTGTTGAAAGAGCACACCTTTAGACCTGATTGAGACGGGCAAGTCCCTAAAAGTCCAGGCAGAGCGCCCCCACTTGGTTAGTTTGGGAAGTGGACGTTTGAGCACCGCCATCACCTTGCTACCACTGCTGGAAGGTGAGCCCCTGTGTGAGATTTGGAGTGTGTGTTGATATAAAATATTGTTGGGTTCATTAAAATGTAAACTAGTGGCCAACTAAAAATAAAGTATTTTCTCACTAAAACTATTCACTACTTATTTTATAGATATCTCAGTGCCCTTGAATGGAACATATGAAGCCTCATTAACAGGTGTTTTATGTGCACTCCCGACTTATCATGCTGCACCATTATTCTGTTCAAGAAATACTTCACCAACAAAATGATCATTTTCATATCAATTACTCACCCCTTGTTATGTTGAATTTATGAAGATGAAGATTCTCGCATGCCTCCATGGTGAATGAAGAATCCAAAAATTGAGAAAATTCTTGATGGAGTAAAAGGGGCCCACATGTAAGAAGAGCAAAACAATATGGAAACATCCTGTTTACAAACTTTCACACAGCTCGTGCAAATCTCATCGAAGTCTCACTTATCCAGTCATATTCTCAGTAATTCCCAAACACGTAGACTTTTGCCTAGCACACCTGGGTAAGCATATGTGTTTGAACTTTGCTCAGTGGAATGCACAAGCACAGTTCAAACTGAGTGGCAACATCTGGGACAGAAAAATGAAGCCAATGCAGCAGTGCCAAGAACTGCAGTTCTTTGCATGGGCACTTGAGTCTGGCTCCAAATCCTATCTCTCTGGTCGCACTCAGTTCATTCAACTCAAAACCTTCACATTCCAGCCATTTCTTGTCATTACCGGTGTTCCCCATGGTTCAGTCCTGAGGCCCCTTCTGTTTATCATCTATCTTCTTCCTCCTGGCCATATCTTCTGTACATTTAACATCCATTTTCACTGCTATGCGGATGACCCCCAGCTCCACCTGTCCACCAAACTAAACTCCACTCTCCCGCCCACCTTCTTCTCTGACTACCTACAGAAAATCAAATCCTGGTTCTGCTGCAACTTTCTCCAACTTAACAGTGATAAAACCAAGGTCCTAGACTGAAAAATGAAGCCAATGCAGCAGTGCCAAGAACTGCAGTTCTTTGTATGGGCACTTGAGTCTTTCTCCAGAGGCGAGTCACAGACCCCCATGTTAAAATTCCCACCTTTCCAGCAGAAACAACCATGTTTACAGCCTGGTACAAAAACCCTTTTTTTTGTCTTTGAATAGAACTTTCTTATGACCTTAACCATTTACATTTTATTAAGGGTTAATGGCATGGCTGTTTGAGTGTCCGGTGACAAGTTGCTACCACAGCGAAAGCTTTGGCTAGGTAAGGTAACCATGGCATAGCCCAGAGTAGCTGTTGCTATTTAAGTGTGTTTTCAGTTCATGAAAAAGTCTTGTTCAGCTTTTGTTTGTGCTGAAAAAAACCTCTATGGAGTAAGATATTCAGTTTTTCTGGTAAGTTCATTTTGTTTTGATGTTTTTGAGCCTGTTTTTCACCAATAAAAACTTGCGTTATCATTATCATAGTTAACCATGGCTGTAAATTCACCATGCTAACCAAGCTAGCAGCCAGCATTAGCTAGTTTGTGTAGTTATATCCACCCTCTTATCCAGTGCAAGCCCCAAAAAATGTAAGATGGTGGCAGCCAAAATGCTGAACTTTAAGGCTAAAAAACAGAACTCCACAAACCAGTTGGTTACCTCATAGTGGCAAGTCCATTATTTTATGGCTCAAACGCATGTGCTTACCCCAGCATGCTACTCATAGGCCTATGCAGAGGAGTTTTAAAGAGTGATGTTTTCGCAAAATTCAACAAATAAACAAAAGGTAAATTATTCCTTCAAGGTGACCTAAGAGGAGCTAATATGATCAGGAAATTACATGTTTTTAACCCACATGGTAAAGTACAGTTTGTATAAACCCTGATATCTCTGTACTGACTACAGGATCTGTAATCTATTGTTAGCATACATACACTTCCATAATCATATGATTTAAAATAAGTCAATTGTTCTTTAATAAATAAGCGGCACGACTTGTCACAAGTGATGAATTGACAAAAACTGGTGACATCTCACCTTCTAACCATCTTGTTGTTACTCATACTGCGCCACAGTTGCAATCACACCCTTGCTTGTGATTTTTCTTGCACCATTTGTCTTGCACTCAGCCAAGTCACCACAGAGGAAGAGAAGGGTGTGACAGTAGCACCCATGAGAAAAGTCTTCTGGGATTTTCCGTATGTCTCCATCTCGTCTGTTCGAGAATAGACAGTGTTGAAGTGAAGTTTTGTGCACTCAGACAACAATATAAATACAACTGATAATCAAATTACAACACAGGAAATAGTTGATGGTTATATTAATTTCCTCTGACGCGATGCCTTTCATCTGCCCGGCTGAGCACATCTCTTGAGACTAACACCTGTTTTTCAACATTAAATCACGTGCTGATGCCATTTGTAACCCCACCCATTTGGCCTTGACCCCTGAGATGACACCCATACTTCGAACTGTAACCTAAGAATACTTCACAGAAGTATTAGCAGGTCCATGAGGATCTCCTGTAAGTGACGCTGAGAAAATGTTTTCTCTTGTTTACAGGGAAAACCACGCTGGGCAGTGGGGAGACAGATATCCCTCTGCAGGGCCACGGCATTGCAGCTCAGCACTGCTACATTGAAAATCATGCAGGCAGCATCACCCTGTACCCATGTGGGAACCAGTGCTCTGTAGATGGCCTTCCCATCACCAAACCCTATCGCCTGACACAAGGTAACACTGCCACAGCCTTAAGTTTTTGTCTGTTTTCGTAATAGGATTTTTGGTGTTACAGCTGTTTTTCTTGGACCTTATATCAATCAACCTTACCTATATAATTTAACTTTATATATGTACTCTAGTGGAATCACTGACATACCCTTTGCTTAGTTTAAATCCTATCTCTGTGGCTGCACTCAATCCATTCAACTCAAAACCTTCAAACTCCAGCCATTTCCTGTCAATCCCGGTGTTCCCCATGGTTCAGTCCCGAGGCCCCTTCTGTTTATCACCTATCTACTTCCTCTTGGCCATATCTTCTGTACATTTAACATCCATTTTCACTGCTATGTGGATGACACCCAGCTCTACCTGACCACCAAACTCCCTCTCTGATTGCCTACAGAAAATCAAATCCTGGTTCTCCAGCAACTTTTTTAAATTTAACAGTGAAAAAACCAAGGTTCTCTCATCAGCACCAATCCACCTTGTCAAAATATTCCCTTACCATTGATAACTCTTTAGTTTGTCCCTCCCCTCAGGTTAAGAGCATGAGTGTCATCCTCGACAGTACACTATCATCTCAAGCTCACATCAATAACATCACTCGGTTGGCATATTCCATATTTCCATCTACACATCTATGCCATCACACTGAACTACGTTGTTGATGATGGCAACCATTAAACCTGCTTGAGCATGTTAGCATTGTCACTGAGGGCCTGTTAGCGTGCTGATGCTAGCTCAAATTTCTAGGTATAAACTCTTAGTCTTGTGTAACTCTCCCTTCTCTGTGATATCACACTGATGTACAGTCAGATGACTCACTGAAATGGTAAATGAATTGTAGTTTTACAAACTCATACATAAACTGAGTTCTGCTGTCACTGAGGGCAAGGTTTGATGATAACACTGTCCAGCTTCACAACAACAAAACTGTCCCATGTCCTTCCAGTAACTTGCATACTTGCCATAAAAAAAGCACAACAGTCCCGCCCCCCTCAGTCCCCTCTATGTGGGATCCAAGCCAGCAGCTACACCAGAATGTCATTTGAAGCCGGGTGATCAACCAGTGTGTGTGGAGGCAGCAGCTGCTGAACAAGAATACTTCAGGCTTCATTCAAAGGACCCATGTCATAAAATCCTGATAAAAACAACCCGGGAATGAAGGAAACTGCTTATTTTATATCATAAGGAACAACATTGCAGCAAAATGGACCTTTGACTTTATTTTGAAGGATGACAAAAATATTTAACTCCCTGTGGAATATTCAGAACTGGAAACAAAACTTCAGCTTGTGACTCTTTGGGAATATATCAGACCTTCTTGAAAGCCACTGGAATTGCAGGGAATGGAGAGGGAGATGATTTCGCTTACTGGTTAATTACATGTGAGTTAAACTGAGTCAGTTTGTGTATGTCAGAGAAAAAACACTTCCTCTAATTGTAAAAGTTCTCTAAATGACTACAAGTCAAAAGAACAATACTAGATAGAGTTATTTGCCACGTCTGTGTCACACTACGCCTTGCTTTCACTCTTCGATCCCTTTATTTTACCACACATCAGGCTGAAATGTGGTTCGCATTCAAGGCTTGTTTAGTTAAATCTTACAGACAAAACAGTCCACAAGTGCTGTTGAGCAGGACATCATTAGAAATAAATCAATGACACCGCCTCAGAAATAATGTATGGCTGGTATCAGTCAGTTAGTAAAATGTTTGTAGCAGTACATTTATTGTGGTGTAAGGGTTAGAAAAAGATGTTAACATACCCACATGGTCTTATCTCCGGCAGGCTGCATGCTGTGTTTTGGTCAGTCGGCCTTTTTCCGCTTCAACCATCCAGAGGAGGCCCTGCGGATGAAGAGCATGCTGCCTGGAGGGAGTCAGGGACGGAGCACCACAAGAACTCAACCCACTGGTAAAGATCCCACTTTGATAATTTCACGTCATACTGTGATTCAGTAGCTGTGAAAAACATACAGTTTATGTTAATAATCCGTGGATGCTGTTAGTAGGGCTGGACAATATATAGATATTATATTGATAGCCTTACAGAGGACTAGATATCACCTCACATTTTGGATATCATGATACTGCAAGTCTTGTCTTTTCCTTCCTTTAAAAGCTACATTACGGTAAACTGTGACATCAGTTTACCGTAATGTAGCTTTTAAAGGAGGAACTTACCAGACTGTTCTAGCTGCTCTATTTGCCTTTACCCACTTAGTCATTATATAGACATTACTGATGATTATTTATCAAAAATATCTATGAGTAAATATTTTGTGAATACACCATTGCTACAATATTGTTGCAATATCACTATTGAGATATTTGGTCAAGAATATTGTGATATTTTATTTTGCCTATATCACTCAGCTCTAGCAGGTAGTAATGATAACCAATCAGGGACCCAGAAATAAGCTGGTATGTATGAAGGTTGCACAGTTTCTTCAGTAGCTATTCTGGGCAGAGCAAATGCTTTGGGCTGATAGATATTTAGTCACAGTTGGGGTCCTACTAATGTAATGTACCAATCAAGAAGTTGCATAAGTTCCCCTCACTGCTGAGCAAGGATCGTACATCTGTTGCGGTGAATTACAACTTTGGCCTCTGAGTAGGATGACATATGTGATAAAGCTGTGCATTAGCTGTATGGACTATTCACGTTTTAATCCAAAGAAATTGTTACTAAAATGACGGTATTCACGATAAAAGATAACTGTTAACATTTGGTTGGTTGAATATTTTGATATAAAACTCAGAACTGAACTTTTGACATTGAACTTTTCATTTCACCAAGTTTACCATCTCTCGATTTTCATATCCCCAGCTGTACAGTTGGTCTTGTCTGACTGAAACATTGGTCATTATCCTTGACTGGATGCAGAAATAGCTGGTTCAGGGCTAATTATCTGTGGCCTACATTGTGATCTAGTTCATTTAAATCTGTGGTTTTCGCTCAAGGTGTGACCCCATTGTGACAAAGGATTGTTGTAACCTTTCTTGTTACAGTTACATTCAGATTATGTTATATTATTCTGGCCTGTAATTGCTTCGACTCGTGCTGCCGATGATATCTAGAATCCATTCTCCTCTGACCTTACTGGTTTGGCTGTCAGTGCCTGAGCAGCACAGTCAGAGCCACCACACCCTGCCCAGTGTGTATGGCCCACTCTTTCCTGACCGGCCCTGATTTCATCTGCTCTGAATGAGGTAAACGGCTGCAGCTTTTATATTTAGCAGCTCCAGATCCCTGCAGGATTACGACACAACTGAGGAGCACAACATCCCGACTGCTGGGATGGGCTCCAGAAGAGCACAGGCTCTGAGACATTTATTTGTTCAGGTGTTTGTCCTTTTATGGGCTTCCCCCTTAGCACTGACCTGAGGTGTGCTGGATGTCAGTAGGACAAAGATGACACAGGACAGATACCTCCCACTATGTTTGTTTATGTGTGTTTTTGCAACTGTCTTTTTGAGTGTCGTCTTCCGTTATTCGTCAGGAATGCTCACGCACAAGTGTTTCTGTCTCCCTTTGTAGACTCGAGCGTTCTGAACGGAAACCATCAGTCTCTTTCAAGCAATGGCGACTCCAAAATCAACAACATAGCAAAGAACCTCCAGGACTCTTTGGTGTTGAAGGCTGGATCTGGTAAACAGCCCATTCATCAGCCCTCTCCTCCAAACATGCTCAATGGGAGGAACGGCTCCACGACAGAGGACTCCATTAGTGAAAACAGCAGCAGCCTTCTGAGCCAGAACCTCGGCAGAAAAACCCCTCCAGTACCAGCCCGGTCCCCTCATACCAACCACGCTCCAGTCCCCCATCCACGGACCTCACTCTCTGTGGCCCCGAGTGGTACAAGTGGTGGTAAGAGGGCCAAGGAGAGCCCAAAGCTTCTTAGGAACAAAAGAGCGGAGGCCAGATCAAGCCCAACATCGCCTAGCAGGGGGTCAGGACAGGGCCAAGAAAACTCTAACCGAAGTCGCACAGCATCCCCTGTCAAATTTTCCACAACAGCTCCATCCAGTCCTCGAGTAAGGGGCTCTTCCCTGCAGAAGAGATCACCCAGCCCCATGAGGACTCCAGAGCCGGCTGGTGTCACCAGCTTGAGAGAACTTCCTCCTCTTAGCCCTTACATGTCCCGCAGAGGGGCTCCAGGATCGCAGGGCTCAGCTTCCTCCCTCGCCTCACAAAGCTTCCCAGTTAAACCTGAGGGTCCCCAAGGCCACCTCAAACTTACTACTTCGAAAGCAGAAGCCATGAGGGCACTGTATGCCCAGGGTCCACCACCACTCTCTGGGCTGGAGAAGGAGCCCGGAGGCAGGCAGTTGAGGTCTGGCCTGGGTTCTCTGTCTGGTTCGTCTCCTCTCGCGAGCCCTCGTAACCAAAGAAAGACCTCCAGTATGACCACGACAGGATCCTCCAGCAAGGAACAGAGTCTTGTAAAGCCATATACTCGCGAACGCAAGAACAGCATCTCTGAAATTAGCGACAATGAGGACGACTTGCTGGAATACCATCGCTGGCAGAGAGAGGAGAGGCTGCGAGAGCAGGAGATGGAGAAACTGGTGAGTGATCAGCGCGTCAGATGTGACTTCACACTAGATATAAGGGTAGAAAGTTATTTCATCATCATATATTCAGCTCAAATTCTGGATGTTGATGTGAGCATTGCTCAGGAAGTCAAAGAAAACATTTGCTGCTCTGGTTTGTCCTCTATGACTGTTAGTTTTTCCTATATCCCGTTTACAGGCGGAGTTTGTATATACTTAAATCTTCAATAATCCATTTTTGACCGATTTGGAGAAAAACATCTAAACAAGCTGACAGGTGCAGAGTCACAGCTGTATCCGGGTGTACAAACTACTAATACATCTTTTAAAACATTTTTTATTTGCAGACTGTGCAAGAAATCCCATGATTTTAAGGGACATTATGACAGTTAAACCTTTGAAACTTACGCAGATTGGCTTTATTTCTTTCATAAACATGGGAAGAGAAAGAATGAAATGAATGAGCCCAAAACAAGTAAGAAAATTGTAAAACATACAAGAAAATTAGTTTTTAAAAAAATTAATGAAAATTAAAAAAAGAAACAAGAAGAAGGTAAAAAAACAAACAAGAAAATAACCTAAAATAAATTCTCAAAATTGCAATAATTCTATAACATAATTTTAAATATGTAATTATGATAATTAGAAATATAGTTTTTCCCTAGACATTTTTCCCTCTTTAAAATACATTTTAAAAAATCTATTCATTTCTTGCAGTTAGTGCAACAATTATTATCAGGTTGCTCCTTGCCTCCTTTCTAGTGTTTCTGAAAAAAATTGCACCAACTTGCTGAGGGTTCAAAGCATTAATTACTTGTGAAAGGTGTCTAAAAGCAGCTGAAGAAAAGTGACGTCGCTTCAGGTTTCAAAGAGTTAAGCAAAGGTGCCGAGCCTGCTGGCACAGCCGACGCAGTGTCTGCATTCAGATATCTTGTCTAAATCTCCTGGCATACAGCCACTAGCTCATCTCTCCGGAGCATTACTGGCATCGTCGGCCCATGTGGCCAGAGCGACCCTGGGTGAACATTCCTCCACAAGTCTTGAGGTCCAGAGCGCAGGGCGCGGCTGGTTGTTGCTCAACACTATATTTATCAAAAGGAAGAGTGGCTCTTACTTTCAGAGTTGCCACCGCTGGACTGAAGGCTCTGTTTTATTCGCACCCACACTAGATCACTAACTGCATACTTGTTATCCATCCTCAGTCCACACCCACCAGCCCTCCCACCACCACCATTCTTCGGCCCCCACCCCAGCCTGCCTCTGACAGCTGAAGGGACCATAGGGAGAGCAGGGGGTGGGGGTTCCTGGCCCTCCATGTTCACAGACTATTTCAGGAACCAAAAGGTTTCTGGTAACAAATAAGAGTTACTGACAACGTGCGTCTGAGTTGGACTGATAGGCGTTTGACTGCTGCAGATACAGCATGTGCACGTTTGTGTTGAGTCATACAGTATGCAGTGGAGTAATGTAACAAAGTAATAATACTTAGTTAGAGTACTTGAGTATTTTTTGGAAGTATCCGTACTTTAACTTTTACATTTACCCCACAACATGTGCTTAATAAAATGGATATTTTTACTCCGATACATTTCCCCTAAGCATTTTAGTTACATACTACGAAACAGGAAAGGAAAGGAGGGAGGAATAACTGGATTTTGTTCTTTAAATCCTTTAAGTAGTAAAAAAAAAAAAGGCCTTGTTTTATAGCCAGTATTTCCTTGTACTTTTACTTAATACTTAAGTAATTTTAACATCATGAAATTACTTTTGATACTTGAATACAGTAAATATCAGATATTTTAACATTTTTACTCAAGTAATATTCTATTAGGTGACTTTAACTTCTACATTCATTTCCTGGTAAGATGTCTGTACTTTTACTCAAGTATGGCTTTTAAATACTCCATCCATCACTGCCGGTATGTGAAAACAATGTAAGCCATAACAATACATAACCAGGTAAGTGATTTTGCTAGTGCCAATGGTGTGCTGATTACTGTTTTTGCTTGTGATGCATATTTGGAATTAACTCCAGACAGTGATATTATGATGTTTAAGGAAAGCTAAACACCACCACATGCAAATTCTATTTTATTACACCACTACCCCATAATAAAGCCTTAAGCTCAACCAAACACTCAATTTATGTAACTCTACATTGAGATTTTGTGTTGGCTGACATTTCAAAGTTTTGGGTGATTCCTGGTTATGCTAAGGCTCAGGCTACTGCATGCATACTGTAAAATATATGTGTTCCTGTATACACAGTAATTCAGGGGACCTTTCACCACCTCCTGATTCAGAGCATAAAAATTCTAATTTATTGATCTAGAGAAACCTTGCCAACATAATTTTAATACGTTTTGTTAACATAATAATGTTGATAATTACATCAACTTAATATTGTGTCAAATCTAAACTCAATTTTATGTGTTAATTTATTGAAAACAAAATTTAAATTGTAGTAAGGTAATTATATTGCTTGATAATTAAACTTCTCCTCTGTCAGTTCAGGATTTCAAGTCCACTCCCCTGACCACTTAACATGCCTGGACATTTCAGACATTGAAGGCTGTGTTCAAGACCTGCAGGCCAAACAACTACAAACCGAAGGACATTTCTTACTTTCTGTCTTATAAGCTTGTGTTTTTCTATCAGTTATAAAGTTAGCGTGACTTAAAAATGCCTTCGATTGTACAAGAGAAACTCATTCCCCTAACTCAATGTAATGTGCTTATTACACTTGATTTCATTAGAAGTTGTCATAACTCAAAAAGATTGATACAAACCATTGCGTTATTTTTTTGTTGAGCCAAATCATTTGTTTTTAAGTGTAGGATGCACACATGTTAGTGTAGATAACAACTGTGTGAAATAAGTTCCTTTATGACCTCGTCAGCGTGCTAAGGGACAAATCACGTAGAGGCAGATGGAGCTTCAAGCTTGAATGATAATGCAAGGCTGCTGTTAAAAGCACAGTAAGACATTTTGGGGAATAAGTGAGAGCCTATGTACTTTCTCCCCAAGAGTTCAGAGATTAACAGCGCTCTATCCATTTACTCTGAAGGTAGAGCCAGGGGACGGTTAGCTTAGCTTAGCATAAAGACTGGGAGCAAAGGCAAAAGGCTAGCCTGGCTCTGCCCGAAGCTAGAAAACCTCCTCCACTAATTAGGACATTATCTCATTTGCTCAAACTGTACAAAAAGTGTAAAAAATAACAGATTTTACTCTGAAGCTCACACCAAGAGACAGTTAGCTTAGTAGAAAAACTAAACAAAAGCAAGCACATACTGAAGTGTAAAACTTGGACTGTGACGTTAACTTCATATTTAACATTCAGACATGAAAGCTTCCATCTTCTAATTTAATCCTTGTTCCCAAAATGTCAAAACTGTTTTGAACTACTTTAAGAAGGGCACTGCATTATTACTCTTGAATCATCATCATAGCATCATCGTATCAGGGGACCTCTAAGCTTCCTGTTTTTCTATTGCAGGTGTGTTGAAATTTCCACACAGAATTTAATGGCAAACTAGCTGGATCGCTATGAATTATGTTTGGGTTCCTGGATAGATTCTTGGATTGTTTGTACAGCAGCCTTAACAGAAGCACACAAAAAAAGATCAGCTGTAGGCCTATAGATGAGAGAGACAAAGAGAGGATTTCCTCTCTGTTAAATGAATGCCCTGCATGTGGCACACTGCTCTCTTAGCACAGTTGGCACAGCTATGCAGGATTTTTTTTAATCTCACTTTATTGAACCCAACCTACATACACAAATACTGCTGCTCTTTAAAAATCCCATGCTGCACTTTATCTCTTACTTGCAAACGTAAAGGGCACAGCAAGAGAGGAAAAGATGTGATAGAAAAGTTAATTTTAGCATCAATTCCACCAGGAAATTTGCAGAAATATTTTCCATTTTTGTGGGAGGTTCTGGTTATTGATTTCTATGGCAATACATGATGCAAAAATATTTGAATGGCCAAAAACTGTAACATCTCAGTAAAAATAGAACAGTCTTTTTGGTGTTGAGTTAGATGAGAGGGTCAACACCGCTCTAATATCTACCGTAACAAAATCCAGCTGATATAACATACAATAACGTGATGTAACATGTTATTAAAAGAGCTTCAGAGGTGTTGGCAGGCCGATTTTCTTACCTTTAGATGGAAGCGGGCTAGCTGTCCCCCCCCACTTCCAGTGTTTGTGCTGAGCTCCTCATCTGCTGTAACTGTAAATTTCACACACAGACATGAGAGTGAGATCTTCTAATCTTACTCTTGGTAAGAAAGCAAAAAGCTGTCAAATCCAAATATGTGGTTCATTATAGGTTTATATTTCTATCATTAAGTCCATATTTTACTTTTAAACTTGCCAGTTTAAATCTCTGAAGTCAAGAACTGAACTGTGCAAACAGCACAGACAACTGTCTGAGGTGTAAATCTTGCAGTTAAAGTCAGTGCTGACAGAGCTTATGTGGTTATTTTAACAGCCTGAATAATTTAAATGCCAGACAAAAATGGCTGTTGGTTGTGGAAATAATAAAACAATACTGCAGGAAGAAGCACATCAGGCACAATTGTTCCCAGTCTCACCAGATTCCTAATTATTGTTTCACATTCTGTTATTTTGATGAGATTAAAGAAAGCATCCCATTGTTTGGAGTGATGAGAGACAACAGACTCGCCACAAGCTAGAACCATGTGGCATAAGAAACAAAACACAATGAGGAACAAAAAAAATAAGAATGTAAAAGAAGAGCAATATGATCGGAGAGTAAAAACTGTTGCAGAGTAATCCCAGCAGCCAAAACTCACCAGCGTCTTCCATTTTTTGTTCTTTGAGTTATAAAAGTCTGTAAAATTCTGATCTCATAAACAGCTCCAGCTCTGACATGTTTTACTATAAACCCCCTCCCGAGAGACAAACTACATCAGCTTCGGCCTTCCTGCTATCAGGTTACAGTTGTCCCGTGCCAGTGGCTGAGGGACAGCTGCCTAAATGGGACAATGTCACACAAGGACTCTTGCAGCTAATCTGCAATCTGACCTATAATGTGGGACAGGCTCACTTACGTCTCACATCTCTTCTGCAGGAGCGACAGAGGCTGGAGACCATCCTCAATCTGTGTGCGGACTATAATCACGAGGACAGTGCTGCAGAGCTGGCCGAGGTGGTGAGGAGCGGGCTGCTGGGGGGCGCTACGGGGACCTGCTCGGACACAGCGGGGGGGATGTCCCTTCAGGACAGAGCCCAGCGGGGGGGAGAGAACGACGAGGAAACACAGAGAGAGGAGTCAAGCAGCACAGAGAGCACACATCAAGAGGTAATAAACACATACATACAGGCATGATTTATGTTTTTGTTTGATTAGAAATCTATAATCAAACATCGATACACACACACACACACACACACACACACACACACACATATACACTTATAAACCTTTATTTAATCAGGTCCCACCCAGCTCAAGATCTCATTTTTCAAGTGAGGACCTGAGTACATAATAAAGAAATAAAACTACCAATTTAACATGTACAATATCAGTTATTGTAAATAAAATAATGTAAAATAATTTTAAAAAAATTATAAATCAAAATACATATAAGTCAATTAAAACAAGTGACAAAATCTGTCAGGATTTTGATTAGATTTTTTAATTGACCCATTGAAAGCAGAGTATAAAGCTTCAGCTGACACTGATATTCATTTCATGTGTGCAGTGCAGAGAATCTAAAAACACTCTTTCCAAAATCAGTGATAGTTCTAGGAACCTGCAGCATTAACAAGCCCAGTGAGCGTGGGTTTCCATGGTTCATGGTTTCCAGCTCTCCTGTCAATAACTGATGTCAAATAAGACGGCAACTTTTCAAGCAGCCCTTTATGTTAAAATAAAAACAAATGCTGGTCTCTTTGACTGGAAAAAGAAGACCAATCCACTTTTTATAGAGAAAACAGTGATGGGATCCATAGCTGTCTCCAGTTTTAAATCTAAGGGCTGAATGGTAGACAGCATTTAGGGGCGCAAGAGTGGAAGTTGATGCATGTTGATAAATCACATCACCATAATCTAGGACTTTTGATTTTGCTTTGTTAGTGCATCAATATGAGGTTTGAATGTGAATTTGTCATCAGTCCAGGCGCCTAAATATTTATTATGCGCCCTCAGTGTGAAGAGCTGTTAGCCGGTCAGGAGCAGGTCTACCTGGAGGAGGAGAGGAGCAGGATCTTGGCCAGGGTTGATGACTTGAAGCATCGAGTCAGTGAACTGGAGCTGCAGCTACAAGAGACCAAACAGGAGGTCAACACACACACACACACACACACACACACACACACACACACACACACACACACACGCATTAAAGACATTATAGCTTGTACGCTTTTAGATCGACTCTTATAGTGAGAGGAATGGCAGCTGTTTCACCTTGAAGTATTTATTTAGCTCGACTGTACTTTGCGGTTCGCAGACTCTGACTCCACATTTGTCTTTAGGTGGAGATGGAGCAAGCCCTGCTGCAGGCAGAGAGGCGGGCAGAGCAGGAGCAGGTGGAGGCTGAGAATGAAATCATCTCTCAGCTGCAGCTCAAACTCAGCCAGCTGGACAAGGCCACCCAGAAAGGAAAGGAGAAGGTGGGCACATGGGACAAAAGGACACGATGACATAAATGCTGTCGTTTGCTCAAAGCTGTTGGTCTTCTACATACAGTTTGCACGTGAATGTTCTTGGACGTCTGACTGTATAAAAACTCACACCTTCCTGAATGTGCAGTCTAGATACCAGATCTCCACTGACATGCACTGCTTATTTAATAACTGTCTGTCCTAAAACACAAAGTACAAACTGTCTTTTCTCTGAAGTGTCAAACAGTTTTTGTGTTTAAAAAGAAAAAAAAACCCCAACAACAGCTGAAATCTTCCTCACGTGTTAGGCTTTTAGCTGGATGTGAACACTAAAATGTTGATTCAGATGTGCACATATTTCAATTCTTCTCCTATTTTAACAAATGTGTGAAGCACTGCGATCCTTAACGCACCTGCCAACCTAACCTCTGCTTCTTTCCTCTAATACTTTAACTGCCTGTTAGCTTTAAAGCTTGCCTGCATGGATTTGAGTTGTGTGTGATTTTTTTTTTATTTTTGTTTCTCCCTGGGTTGGTGTGTGTGTGGATGCGGTCCCAATCGTGCGTATGTGTGTGTGTTTCTATGTGTTTTTAGGGGAGGGCTAATGTGTCGGCTGAGCGGAGGGTCCTGGAAAAGCAGAGGAATGAGTACAATGAGCTGAAGAGGCAGTTTGATAAGTGCCTCTTGTCTCAAAGGGAACAGTTACAGGAGCAGCTCAGCAGGGTCAGTGTTCTCACGCAGCCCACTGGCTGGCAACAGTGAGTTATAATATACCGAATACCACAGCTCTGAACAGAACCGGCTGCAGACGTAACACTGACTCTGTTTTGAAGCACTCAGAGCTACTCATAAATCTGCAGACTGTGCATTTCTTCCTTTTCTGCTTCATTATCTAAACATATAGGGTTATATGTGTCATTTTACAGTTAGCTATGCTTTTGCTGCTCCAGCAGCGATTTTTACGCTGCTGCTTAATCTCTGCTTTCCCCTTATTCTCAATGCTTGAAATACCAAAGGCAATTAGTAATCATTAATAATGTCATTAACAGCTTTGCATGTCTTTTTACCATGAATGGTTCCAGTCACATACGCACACTTCAAGTTTACAGGCAGATTATTATCAAATATCATGGTGTCAGATTTTGGCTGCTTCATCGTGGACATTAAAGTATAAGGCTGGCATTTGTGTATATTTTTCATATTGTGAAGAAATCCCATGAAAACACCAAAATCAAGAATGCGTTTGTTTCTCTCTTAATACTTTATGACCTCTTCAGCTTTTCTTTGGCACTCTTAGTGAGAACGTAAATCTTATGTAGCGGGTCAGAAATGTAGTTTAATTTTTTTTAAAGGCTCTGGGATTTTCAAAACAACTGAGCACAGTAGGTTTGAGCAAATGTTACTCAAACAGGAGTAAACAGTGCTTCTGCTGGGGACTATTTTCGAGCATGGATGAATACATGTTAGTGAGTACAGCAGCAGTGCCTGTGTTCATCATAACAGAAGGGAAATGTCACGGGGGGCATATGAGATGTATCAAACTTTGGCCACGAGTGGCACAGTGGTGCAAACGTTAGCACTGTTGCCTCACAGCAAAAGGGGTTCTCAGCGGAGCTTGCTGGACAGTTTGGGTGCTTCTGTGTGCATGTTCTCCCCTTGTCAGTGTGGGTTTTCTCCAGGTTCTCTGGCTTCCTCCCACAGTCCAAAGACATGCAGGTTAGGTTAATTAATTTAACTTTAATTTGCCTTTAGGCGTGAATATGCCCTTGAATGACTGTTAGTCTCGGGATAGTCTGGCGACCAGTCCGGGCTGTACCCCACCTTCACCCAATTTCAGCTGGGATTGGCTCCAGATAACCCTCAATCCTTAAGAGGATATAATATACATTTAAGAGGTGACAGAAAATAATTATAGTGGAGCTTTGGATGCACAAACAACACTAGTCTAACACTAATCGTTGTTGGTTTTGGACATTTTATGGGATTTTTTTTGTTAACAATAAGAAAAATGTAGAATATTGCTAGCCTTATCCTTTATCCTTCACTGACTGAGTGATTGATTTCAAACAGCGTGAATAACCTGCATGTATATCTGTATGTGGACAGAAAGCTGAAGCTCTGGAGTCTGGGACCAAGCAGTTTGAGGAGCTGGAGTTCTGCCAGCTGGAGGAGGAGAGCAGTCTGGATGAGAAGAAGGAGGCTCAAAGCTCGCAGCTCCTCCAAGAGCGAGCCGAGTATCACTGCAGCCTGGCCAAGAGGAAGGTGTGTAGCAGAAAACACATATAAGTGTGTGTAAAATATGATCACCAACATGAGATCATATGTCAGCGTGGCTTCAAGAAAACTGGTTGGTTTGCAGGAAAAGATGGCTGCTATGGAAGCTCAGGTGAAGCAGCTGGGGTTACAGGCGGCTCTGGACTGTGAGAGGATGGCTAGAGACAGAACAGTGACTCTGCAGCTGCTACACAAGGTTAGCTTTTCACCGCTGATATACTTAATATACAGTGGGTATGTACTTAATTCACAGTGTGGTGCATAGCAAGCTATGAAAGTGCCTGTTTTTGTCTTTAAGGAGCAAGACAGGTTGTGTGCTCTCGAAAAGAGGTACCAAACCCTGACAGGAGGGAGAAGCTTCCCAAAGCCCAACAACAACATGAAAGAGGTGAGCAGGAACATATCAAACCCGTCTGTGGACAATAAGCTGGAGGAGAAGTCTGGAAAAAAACAACAGCTTCAAAGTGGATTTTTTGATGAACTTTTTAAACAGGACTTTCTTCACATCAGCGAACCTGACCTTGTCTCTGTGGACGGTCCTCCTAGTAGCCCCTGTCCCTCCTCTGCCTCCTTCTCCTCCTCTCACATCCCCTCCCCTGAACCCTGTCCTGTTAGGCTGCAAGAGGTAAATCTCCACAAAGGCCTCTTTGTAAGAAAAGCTAACAAATGGGCTAATAAATGCGGCGGTTTCTACGATAGAAAACGGGCATGATGGTGTGTTAGCAAATACTGACAAACAACAGCAAGCTTGCAGTGTGTATGCTGTAAAGTTTCTGCAGCGTTTTACATTTTCCAAATTGTGTGGTTATACTTTCTAGAACTGAAGTGTGAGATGGTGCAAAAACATCATTGACATGTTTGCTTTGTGCATCTTTGCATGACTTTTCCAAGTGTAAACTCTTGGCAGCCTTCTTATCACTGTGTTTCGGCTGTCGCTGCAGGAGTACCTCAGGCTCTCTGATGTCTATAAGATGTACGGGAATGCTTCTATGCAACCTCACTCTTCCTCCCCTGCTGCTCTCCACTGCCTCTCCCTCACTGTCGCTCCAGCTCTGCCATGTGAGGTAGACACTCTGCCTTCTGCAATACTCTCTGATATGTTTTCTCTGTACTAAATACTGAATTCACCGACGCACATTGACAGTATCTCAAAGAATCTTTCGTATAGGTTCTGCTTTGTAACGTTCTTTTCTGCTTCCTCTCTGTTCTGAAAATGTATGTGTGTTGTGTGTGACTGGTTGTCTGTGTGAAGGAGTACATCACAGTCAGTCAGTTAAGCCAGATCTTTGGGATGCAGAGACTCAATCCCTCCACCTCTTCTTCTACTCCATCATTCCAACTTGCCTCTGAATCTACCTTTTCGTGCCACTCAACTGCATGTGGCCCTCCCTCCTTTCTCTCTGCACAGGTTTGTTATTCTTTCCTAAATGGTGGGGTCCTGTTTTTCAGTTTTTCCAACATTGTGAGCCATGCGCTGAATAATTTCTATCACTGCATGGACTGTTTCATATTTTCCTACCTTTCATGCTGCTTCTGTCACTGATGCCGGTGCTCCCCTTTCCCCTCTTTGGCTGCATGCTTTTCATCACTTCAGAGCCAGCCTGAGCTGAGCAGGAATGCACTGCCTCCTCTTAACCTTGAGCGCTGGTACCAGGACATCATGGCTGCTGGAGACTCTCAGTCATGTCCTCCACCACTGCCTGCAAAGTCTTTTTCCACACGCAGACACAGTCAGGTAAACTCTGCACTCTTTCTTGCTATATTTTGATAAAAGGCAACAAACAACAGGCAAAATACATTGCCAACACAGTCTCAAACTTCTGAACCCGATAGCTTCTCAACTAACTGTGTCATTATGACTAGGAGGCCCTCTAGTGGACGAGACAAGACAGGGTGATTTTTCTGTAGTTTCAGGGACTTTGCAACATGTTTCCCTAAGAGATGCTGATATTAGTCTTATCTTCAGTTGGGTTCTTGATCCTGCATGCTCAAAGTAAAATATAGCATAAATTCCTTTAAAAATAAAACTAAGTTGGACAACTTATCCAGTTTTGTTACACATGCTGATGGACTAAAAGTACAAATATGCATCAGTGGAGAGGTTAAATGTATCATAGTGCTGTAGCATCAGTACAGACAAATAATGTCATCCAATGTTGGACCCAGCTGAAGAGGTGAGTAACAGAAAAAGTAATAAATCTAGAAGAGTAGGAGTATAGACTGGCAGAAAATGTAATATTACACAAAGTACCAGTGCCTCAAAATTGTACTTGTATACTTCTTGGGTAAATGTACTTGGTTACCTAACAGCCCTGCCCAGAAGTGTACGGCAAGCCAGTAACCATAAATTGAATACGTTTCAGTTTTTTGAAAGAATTTTCCAGATTAAAAAAAAAAGAATGTAAAAGATGTGTTTTTTCCCCCCCCAGGAGCAAACACACATCTACTTTTCCCTCAAATGTGGAAACTAAGGAACAGATCTGTCTTTCTCTTCTCAGCTACTGAAGTCTAAATCAGAGGGTGAGGTTGGACAGGCAGCATCAGGCACACTGCCTCACTCCAGCAGTGCTGCTCATGAGAAAACTGCATCCACAAAGGTGAGCACATTAGTTTAAAAAAATATTTCAACAACAAAATGACCATTTGTATGCCATTTTACCTTGAATTCGTAAAGAAAATGTGTTTTTCTTCACGTTTCCAAGGAAAACCGCAAACATATTGATTTATTCCTTGATTGGGGACCAGGTTTAACAACAGCAAAACTACCGTGTGGACAAAGGTATTAGGCCACACCTCTTAATTCAGGTGTTTCATTCATTGCCTCAGGTGTATAAATCTGGATGAATGGGCAAAAGTTCCCAGACACACTCCAAAATCTTGTAGAAAGCCTTCCCAGAAGAGTGGAAGCTGTAACAGCTGCAAAGGGGGACCAACTCCATGTTAATGCCTATGGATTTAGAATGGGATGTTATAAAAGCTCCCGTGGGTGAAATGTTTAGGTGGCCCAATACTTTTGTCTATATGGTGTATATCAGTCATCTGTTTCTAAACTTTCACACAATTCGTTCACTATAATCCAAGTCTAATTTATAAAATCATGGGGTTTTTTTTGCTAAAACTTCACTATTTAAAACTGAACTGACAGTGAAACTTATCTATGCTCTCTTCAAAGCAAGACTCCAATACGGAGGGCTTTTTTAAATGTCAAAAATGCATGTGTTTTAAAAAGTTCTCAGCATACGACTGGACTTGGATTATACTGCACGAGTTTGTTTTGATACAGTTTTGCTGTTTTTGAAATGCAGTCCCTGTGGAGGCATGCAAGAATTCAACTGAACTAAACACACACGACTAACTGATACACAAATGGTCATTTTGAGGGTTAAGTATTCCCTTAACATATGTAAATTGTAAATAAAAATTCAACGTCATTTAAATTGTGGTGTTTTGTGTTTTTCAGGGTTTACAGTTAATGCTGAGAGAGATGTCTAACCCATTAGACATGGACTCCAGGAGGCAGCTGGCTCTGCATAGCAGAGGTACTTGACTCCCTCAGTCACATCTCATCTGTTTAGCTCACTGGAGGGTTTCTGGACTGTACATCACCGGTGTGTCAGGTCTACTTAGAGTAACTCTGGGTCTGGTTGGAATCATGCAGGAGCAATAACTTGTCAGTATCAGTAGAGGGCACTGTAAGTCTGTGACAGCTGTCTCTGCACCCTCTCCACTCCCACAGATCTGTCTCCCACAGTCCATCACTCCATCCTGCATCATCAGTCGCCACCGAGTGGCAACCAAGCGTACGACACCCTGAGCCTGGAGAGCTCCGACAGCATGGAGACCAGCGTCTCCACCGGTAACTCCGCCTGTACCCCAGAAAGGTGAGAGACTGGAAAATGAGCAATTGGCTCTGTTTCCATGGGAACACTCAAGTCTGCCCCGTCTCCCAGGAGAAGGGTCACTGCGCTTTGTTCCCGTGACAACATGTTTTGTTACATGTCTGCTCCCGTGACTCCACGACTACACTGGCTGTTGCCATGCCAACCTCTTCAAGTTTTCAGTGTTTGATGAAGTTTGGAGTTCAAAGACTCAGTTTACGGCAGAAACCTTTGTCTCCATCTCCTCCTGCTCCCAGTGTTTGGTTTCCAGGCATGTCTGTTTACTTTGTTCATCCCAAGCTTTGTCGTAGCTATGTCATCAGACACTCCTTGTCCTCTGTGTGTTGTAGTGCCTGCGGGTTAGAGGCCCAGAGGATAGAGGAGATGGAGAAGATGCTGAAGGAGGCGCAGCAGGAGAAAGCCAGACTGATGGAGAACCGAGTGAGTTCCCAGCTTTAGTGCTGCACAGTTGTGTTGTGAAGGACGACTGACATCATCTGATATCACATCACATCCTACACATCATCTCCTCTAAGTTCATTTCAGGTTTCAACACAATAGGTCAATTAACCAGTTAGCTGGACAATTAACCAGCAACTATTTAAATGATCGATTAATCATTTAAAGGAATAGTGTGTGGGATTTAGTACGATATAGTGGTGAGGTCTGCAGATTGAAACTTCTCCCATGTGCCGAGCCTGAACTCCTGGTTAGAATTCCAACAATGTTCAATGTCAGGGGGTTTTTACCATAAGCCAAATTATCCGCAGAGGTCGAGCTGTCTGTGAGGTGTCACTACAGTCTGCAATCAGCGTCATCGTCTTAGCCAAAAATGGTCACTTCTGGCTCCAAAACGGCCACAAACAGGCAGCTAGATTTATACAATCTGTGGGTCCCACGCCCTATTTAGATACAAACAGATCCTGTAAGATGACAAAAACATGAGAATTCTTATTTTATTATTAAGATAATTATACATAAAAAAAACATTTTTATTATATTACATTTCTGCCAATATGTCCCCCTAAATCCCACACACTAGAGCTTTCAGTAATTCTTCAAGGAAAAAATGCTAAAAATGTGTCAGTTCCAGCTTTTTAAATGTAAAGGTGTGCTGCTTTTCTGTCATATATGATAGTAAACTGAATATCTTTGGGTTTGGGGCTGTCTTTCTAATGAAACAAGCAATTTTGAATGCATCTTGATGGTCTGTGAAATATTCTAATGAACATTTTATGAATAAAACCATTTATTGATCAATTAAGAGAATTATTGGCAGATTAATCAAAATGAAAATAATCATCAGTTGCAGCCCTAGTTTCAACTGATTAACCTGAACATATTGCTTCACCTCTGGTGTAACAAATGCTGTACTAATACAACATATTTAAGCAGTTTCCAGTAGTGAAAATAAAACAAATCCGCACTCTCAAGAGTCATATTTCGGTTTCTGACTTTGCAACCAAGGAAAAAGTCAGGGCTGGGCAATATGGATAAATTATACAACATATTCCCCTAAAAGTTCATGAACAGTAACTTTTTTTATCTATTCCAGGAGTCTCATGTTTCTCCTGTTAAATAGATAAAAAAAAATACAAAGTTTATCAGAGTGCTCCCTCAGCTCGAGGTGTGGTGAAATGCAGTTGTAAGTAGTTTGTTTACCTTTGTATTATTGCTACATGTTGAAACAAAGTAGACCTGTATGTAAGTATCTGAAAGCTGCAAAGGATCATTTTACATCAGCAAAGCTTCCCCCTCTATATACAGACTTAAGGGATATATTTTACAAAACCCTGGATTGGGACTTGAATTCTCCTGTGCATCCTCTGACAGTCGTTCACTTTGTATTGCAATATTTGCCTACCATTTACATATTCTCCCCGTCTCCCTTTTGCCCCTGTTATTTTCCCTTCTCTTCTCCCCATCTGTTCCTCTTTCTCCTCTCCCCGACGCTCCCAGGAGAGGGAGGTGCAGGCTCGGCGGCAGATGTTGGAGGAGGAGCGGAGGAGGCGAGAGGAGGCCGAGAGGAGGCTTCAGGATGAGACGGCCCACAGGCTGAGGCTGGTGGAGGAGGAGGTGAAGATGAGAGAGAAACACTTCTCCCAGGTCAGTGGAGCAGCGGGAGGAGACGGGCGGCGGGAAGAAGAGAGAGGAGGAGAGGGAGGGAGGAGGGGACGGGAGACTTGGGGGAGAGGATGAGAGGCGAGACACTAAAGAGAGGCTGGGAATATGGGAAGATCAAAGATAGTCAGGGATGGGAGAGAATGGGAGGGTGGAGAGAAAGAACAGAGAGAAAAGTGGAAAGGGGGGGGCACAAAAAATATATAATATACACATAATTCATGCTTTAATCCTGACAGATGATTTAATTACCAGGTTTCTGTGGTATGAGTACTGCCAGGAAACAAACATATTCAAATCATCAAGGACAAGTTCACCTGGTTTCTCATGAGTCCAAAATAAAGCTCCTATATTCAATATTTTTATATTAACTGTAGTTAACTGCAGCCACTGCAGGAAACAAACTAAAAGTCACTGAGAGGCTGATGCTGGGCCTGATCTATATATATACATATATATGATTATTATTATTATTGTTATTGTCATGTCACTGTCTTTTATTATTATTAATAATAATTAATTGTAATTATTAAGGAATCAACTCATTGTAGTGATCAAAAGAAAGTGTGGTCAACAAAAATACGGCGACCCATTCACCCTCTCTCCTATTAACCCAACAGGTGAAAAGCAGATACTCATAAAGATTATGAATGTCACTGCCCAAATCTCCCAATTACTGCGATCATTAAAATGCTAAATAATAATATCCCCAAACACTAACAAAAAGCATGTTACAATATCGAAATATAAACCATCCCAAATCTTATTTATCTTAAGAAGATTCACTCCAGTCTAAATGAATTCATAGCTCCTACATTATCAGTGCATCAAATGATGATAACCCATGTCCAACAACAGCAAAACTGTATTGAATTTTTAATTTTTTTAACAAACTTTCACACAGCTCCTGCAGTATAATCCAAGTCTCATATAACCACTTACATGCTCAGTGTTTCCCACAGCTATACATTTTTGACAAAACCTTACTATTTAAAACACTTTTGCATACACAGTCTCACACACACACAGACAATGTGCCAGGGCAAGCATGTGCGTTTGAACTCTGCTCGTGCATTTCACTGAAATCCCACTCCCCAGCTCGTGCTCTGGCCAGGAGGTGTCAGGCGTGGGTGAGTGAAGCGCAGAACTCCTGGCCAAGACGTTGTGAACGGATGTTTTGACATTGAAACGCTGCCACCATTTACTTCAGTTCATTGAGAATTTTAAAGTTTTTGGATTCGTTGTTAATTTTGGAGACATGCGGAAAAAACAATGTTTTCTTCACATATTGAAGGTAACACAGGGTGTTACCTTGGAGTGATTTAAATACAAAAGATCATTCTGGGGGTTAAGTATTCCTTTAAAGACCCGACTTGAGATCTAAAAGCAGAATTTAAAAACTATCAAAAATAAAACCACAATACCTTGTCAGTGAGGCCTTGTATAGCCTCATACTTTAATTATTTAATTAGTAACCAAACGTATTGAGAAGACTATAACAGCTTAGAAAAAAAAAGCTTAATTGCCATGTCAGCCCCACCCCCGAAAATTTAAAACCGCTGTGCTAATTGCTCCCATATCTTCATCTGCTCATACCACATGGTTAGCCGCATTAAAGAACATAAAACGTGTTCTTCACAGGCCCGTCCCATGACACGCTATCTGCCGAACCGTAAGGAGGAGTTTGACCTGCGCGCCCACGTGGAGTCGTCGGGCCACAGCATAGACACCTGCCCCTTTGTCATCCTCACAGAGAAGATGTGCAAGGGCCACCTGGTGAAGATGGGTGGCAAGATCAAATCATGGAAGAAACGCTGGTTCGTTTTTGACCGTATCAAGAGGAACTTCTGCTATTACGTGGGTGAGGATACAGTGACATTTCAACATGATATGAGGATATGTTTGTCTAATTATTAGGTTTTTTTTTTAGTTGAACTCTTTTGACTCAAGAAGTCTGATTGATATCAGTCAATCAAAAAGATCAATCACATGAGAGGATTCAGCCACTTGATTAAAAAAAATCTAGATCAAAGGAGGAATCCACAAAGAATGCGTGTCTATTCTTCAAGTTGTGTTGCCATTCAATTCCAGTAATGAGGAGTACTGGAAACCAGTCTGCTCCAGTTGAGATTTGGTACGGGGAACATTTAAAGTGAACCAGTCACTACAGAAATACTCATTACTCATTATCCCTGGAGTTCACAGAGACAAAAAAAAGTACGAGTTCAGGATTTACAAATATTGAAAAAAAAAGATGAAGCCGAGTGCTCACTCAGTTTCACATTCAGTACGTCCAGGAAGCGTTGAAAAGAAAATCTTCAGGCACTTTCAAGCACAGAAAGGAAACAAGTGCCGAGGTGAAATTATGTTCCAAAGATGGACTGCTAGAAGTGCATCCCGTGCTGTGTTACTGTGTCGTATAATGCAGGCCATATAAACACGGACACTCCCGCACAATAAATAACTTAATGCCCATAAAAATAAAAAAAGAATAATGACTATGAGTCACAAAGTGAAATAAAACGTTTGTCACGTTAAGAATTGCTGCTCGTGCTCACCCTCCTGTCCACTCACATTTATTGACATTAATCCCAATCAGTATGATTGTATGATAATAACGAGTAAACTTAAGCAAGACAGGCATAACATGTTTTTGTTTTTAAATATTGATGCTACAAGGAATAGCGGGACAGCATGGACCCTGTGCAGATAAAGCAGATGTTAAAAGGACACATTGAAGCTCCTCTCCTTAGCGTTCAGAGAATTCTTCCAGATAATTTCTCTCAGTTATAATTTCTCTCAATGTTCCCGAGCAAAATAACTATTCAACAGCGACCCTGATCTTCATCAGGACAATAAAAAGACCGATTACACCTGGTACTCTTAAATAGACGATACACCAGAAATAAACAATATTTCAGGTAACAGCAAATGGATGTACACTTGTTTTGCGCCTTTCTGGCCTTTTGACCAATCAAAGCACTTTTTACACAAAATGTCACATCCATCCATTTACGCACTGGTGTGGTGGCCAAAGCAAACATACACGGTCCCACTAACTACTCAGTCAGCCAGTCTCACTCACCCACACACCGATGATATAGCCATCAGGAGCAATCTGAGGTCCAGTATCCAGCCCGAGCATACTCCGACATGCAAACTGGAGGAGCCGGGGATCAAACTGCCAATCTTCCAGTTAATGTGCGACCCGCTCTACCTCCTGAGCCACAGCCGCCACACAAGTGCTGAAAACACAAAGACCACAATGACATTAAAATACTGATAAACTAAATGCAAATATATAAAAAGACAGAGGACACACAAATCAAATTACAGCAGCTCTATCAATAGCAAAACTTAACCCTTTTAAATCTGGACTGACATCAGTGATACATTCAGACACTTTTCACAAGAATTTTCACCTTTGAAACCTGAGCAAACAGGTTCAATTCTCTTCAGAAACACGGGAAAAGGCAATAAGTAAATTGCAAGATACTTCTAAAAGGTAACAAGAAAACAGGAATAACTAAGTGTTTAGAATAGGAGAGAGATTTTTTTTCTTTCAAAAAACAGGTGGAAATGTCCACAAACTATATCTATATATTTTTTTAATTAAAAATATATCACAGAATATATAAATTTTTTATATATTCACATATATTAATATTCTTTAGCATTTTTTCCTATATCATTTTCCTTGTTTGTTTTTGTTTACTTTTTTTGTTGATAATTTTACAAGGAATCCTCTTGTAACTTTTTACTAAATTTTTTGCTGATTTGGGGTCATTTCATGTTAAGTTGCTCCCAGGGTTTTTGAGAGAAATTAAGCCAATGTGCTCAAGTTTCAAAGGGTTAAGAAATGTATCATTAAAAAATGGTTTATAATCGATTTCCTCATTCAACCTTGAATCTAATTGGGCATTAGTGTAAAAATCCTATAGGTTTTCAGCAGTTTATCTAGAATGTCACTAATTCCTTCCACTCTCAGCAGACTGTCTTCATAGGAATGATGTTCTGTGTGGACTTTGAGACACGGTATCTTTCTCTAAAAAGCTTTATGTCATATGTTGAAACTGTCTATCAAAGTCCTTTAAAAATCTACAAATACCACTTAAAGAGCGACATAAATCAACCTCAGTAAAAACTCCCACTCCTCCCTCATGCCTTTGAGGACTCAAAGTTACAGCCAGTCTCGGCCTCGTTTACACAGAGATTAAAGTGGTCAAACTGCTTTGCTCACATAAGAATCTCACTCATGTTGCGTTCGTTAACTCAGAACTTAGTACAGAAAAGTTCCTGCTGTGCACTAGGCCAGGACCTGATTTATTCAGTTCAGCCGACAGCAGTGCCGAGGCGCTTCTGAGAAATGTACACTTCGCACTCTTTCCTGTGTTTTTCAATAAACCCCAACTTCTGTCCCAACCAGCGTTTACTCATCTGGAGCCAAACACTAATTAAAGCTGCACTAAGTGGAATTTTCCGCCTCGATCTTGTGTGTTAAAAGTCAGTTTGTAATTCATGTCTGTCGGACTGTCCCCTAAATTTGAAACCAGAACAGTTAGTTTTCTGAATAATTCATGAGCGTGTTTTTGGGACATTATTTTACAATCAAGTTCAAAATAGAATCCGAGTAGATTTTCATTACTGTCGCCCCTGTTCTCTCTGCTCCCCTCTCCCTCTCCACTCACTCGCCTAGCCTTTTCACCCCCTTACTCCTGACGAAGATGATGGTGATGATGGTGATGAAATAAGATGCAATACTTTCTCTAGATGTGTTTTTCTTGGGGAGGAGGCTAGCTCCTGGCTTGTTCGTGACTAATAAAACGAAACTCACATTTCAAAAACATTTATCTCATTACTAAGCAGATTTGACTTATGGAAAAGGGAAAGCAAGAGAAAGTGTCAGGCGTATTTCAAAAGATTGCCTTTAATTGTTGCTGGATGTTTGGCTCTTTAGCCGGGCGCTCCAGTGCGCATGGAAAAGACACAAAGACCACTGTTTATTTGAACAAGAGCGGGATCCAGAAACTCTTTGAACCGATTTCATTTGAAGAAAATTGATCTTAGACGTGAGAAAAATTAAATGCCTACAGTTAAGCCCAAAACTAGAGAAACCCATCAGTCCAAAGACTGCGTCCGTTGAGTTTCAGCCACAGGTTTCCCTGAAACACAACTACAAAACTCCCCAGTATGAGTGACTTTAAAATGCCCAAAGATACTCTGTGAAGAGCAGAAATCCAAAGGACTGGACAGAAGGTCCGACCTGCTGCAAGGGGAATGTCGAACCGATCTGATACACAAAAGAGAGGCATTTCTTTTTAAGATTTACAAAAGAGCTCAAGTTGTGAACCTCGCCGGCAGGAAGGAGGCTGAAAAAAAAACCCACAGAGACAATCCAGAAAGTACGACTGAGGAAAACAAGTCAAATTAATAGGATGGTAAAGACTTCAGGCATAGCTTGAAATAGACTCGCACTTTTAATTAACTTTTACTGCGATACAGTGCGGCTCATACCTATTCATGGGTTATGTGTTGCTGGGAAAAAGAGTTTACACCTTTCCCGCTTTACAGCTGTTTTTGTGTCGGGTTTCTCCATCTAGATTTCCGTTAGTGTTCATCTGTTTTACTCGCTCACAAACTACTTTTATGACAGGATTTTTACCTTTTGTTAAAGATTAAGAGAAAGTACTATGAAATGATACTTTATATTTTATTTTATTTGTTCTTTACTGTGCTTGGTAATAAATCTTATTCTGACTCTGAAACAAATGTTACCTTTAAAGTTAGTCACAATAAACAATCCTCATCCGTTCAGATATCTGCTATTTAATTTCTCTGACCTCTTAGTTGTTTTCATTTCAGTCATTTCTGACAGAAGAGGAAGAGGGAAATTTGTCAAAAACTGAAACAACTTAAAAAGGACTTTTTTTTTTTTTTTTTTTAATGATGGTGAATCAAACATTTTTAACAGTCTTATCTTGGATAAATGACCTGATTGTGAAACTTTTAATTGGGACTCACCATCCATGTCATTGTAAAACACTATATTAGGTGCGTGTGCACTGTTTGACAAAAAATATATATATTCTTGTGCCTGGTTTTTATTTATTTTTCCCTAAAACATTAATTTCTAATCAGATATTTTAGGGGCATAAGAAAATGTGCATCTTTTTTCCCCCCAGGTAATTCCTTTTTTTTTTTTTAGGTTAAAATGTCACTAAAAAGGCCACTTTTTTTAAAATATAAATAACATTTGATAAAATATTGTGTGACCATCTCTTTTTTTTGCTTCTCTACAGGTGTGTAAGAAACTTGTGTTTAAAAAAAAGACAGCTTGTTATTATCTGGCCAAAGACAAACATGAAATGCATCCCCACATCACTGTCTGATTGTACTGTCTGCTCGGGCTGACAGAGGTCTTGCATCAGTATAAGGCGTAATGTAATGTATCTTAATATGTTTTTTTTCCTCTTTTTCTTCTCTCAGACAAGCATGAGACCAAGCTGAAAGGACTCATTTACTTTCAGGCGATTGAAGAGGTTTATTACGATCACCTGCGCAGCGCCACAAAGGTAATCAACGCTCTTTTTTTTTTGCCATTACTTATAGTTCAGAACCTCATCTGTATTTTATATTGTCTTGTATGGCTGTTTAACATTTTAAAATTTAGCAATAACTGTAGTGGAATAAAATCTGAAGGAATCTGAATCTGAATCTTAGCAAATTTCTAACAATTCACCATAATGAACTTTAATTCAATTACATACATGCACATCTTTTATTTTTGTTTTGTATTAAAAATGAATCATTTTAGAGGAAAGCCACATTTCTACAGTCTCATAATTTATCTATGAAGTCTGGCTGTTTGCGAGCAGCAATTACACACTTGACACATAATTGCAATATCCTGCTGCCAAACTGGAGGTCTGCGTTACATAAAAAAGGGAATGTTTTAATTGGGAGCTATTTTTAGATGGTAAAATCCATATTAGACTGGATTAAATTGTTTTTCTTTTTAATTTCAATTATTTTTTTCTCATTTTGCAAAGGCACAGGATATCATAAACACAATATAAAAGCACATTTTAACGGTTAGTATATGATGTTATCTATTCTGTTCTCTGAGGCAAAAGATGCAACAGGTGCCGCCTGCAGTCTAACAGGTCTCTCCCTCTCTCCCTGTGCTCCTACAGAGCCCAAATCCGTCTTTGACCTTCTGCGTGAAAACCCACGATCGCCTCTACTACATGGTAGCCCCGTCCCCGGAGGCCATGAGGATCTGGATGGATGTCATAGTAACGGGCGCTGAGGGCTACACACAGTTCATGAGCTGAGGGACCAGTGGGTGGCAGATTTGGAGGATGACAGGGACTGAGGGAGCGAAGCCAGACACCTGCGAGCCAACCTGAGCTGCAGAGACAAAGCTGAAATACAAGACACATGGCCTGAGTGTGTGACAAATGGACTTTTTAAGGAATGAAAAATCTGGGGCTCTCATAAAGAGCCTGATGCCTTCGAGCAAATGAGGGCTTAGTAATGACAGAGGTGCAATGAAAAGAATATCTGAGGTGTATTTATCTTTCAGCCGCTATGAAAGGGAAAACAGTTTAAGCAACCTGCCAATGGATCTATGAAAGGAGCTTAATAAGATCAATCATATTCTGTTACCAAAATGTAATTAATTACATTATCATTTCTGAGGTTTCAGGAGGAACGCTTAAATAAGCTCAAACAACTTCCACCTCTGAAGCCGGTGTGTGCAGTGTTATCACTCTAACCGATGCCTTTTCCCCCTTTTTTTTTGATACATTTGTACTTTTTCTCTTGTTATTTTTTCTTAGATGAAAGAACAATATCTTGATGCTTCTAAACAATTACAGTAAAATTTAATAGCAAATATTCTAAAAAAAAAAAATTTAAAAGAGTCATATGCTACTTATGTGATGAAACATTTCTTGTTGCCAAATACTTTACGTAATGTTTTGTCACAATTTTACAATACAAATGTTAATATCACTCTATATATTGTTTTATTCAAGCATACGACACAGCATTAATCTGTCTGTATTTTACATAAATATGTCAAAGAAAACCTTCTATGAGCATTTTAACAAAATTTATAAATTATAGTACTATAATGATATTGTAAAACTACCATGTACATGTAATAAATACAACTATGTGATGCATCTGTTGCTTTGTTTAACTGGATGAACTACTTTGCTGCAGACAAATTGGTTAAACTGAGGACATTCAGTTACAAACTGCTTCCTGCTTCCTAAAGTAGCGCAAACAAATCATTAATTACCAGCTTTCTTTAAATAATAATCTCATGCGCCCTAATGAGCTGCTAGCGCTCACATGCAAATGGGAGCCCAGTATAGGTGCTCCTTTTAAGACGCCGCAGCTTTTCTATATACACAGCAACAGTCAGGTGGTTTAATTAGTTAATTGGCTCGTTAGCTCAGATTATCCACAGAAGTTGCTGCAGAAAGTTTTGAGTCATACGCCACATATGTAAAGTATTTCTGGCACAGTGTGATTAATTACACGGCTCGTGCTGTGCTGGGTAGGCCACACAAAAATAAAAAAAACATGCAAGTGAAATTACATGCAAGTTAAACACGTATGATTCAACATCGAGAAATTTGAAATCATGTAAGAGAAAAAAAAGCTCCCATGTAGGAGAAAAGTCCCCTGTAAACAAGTATGAAAAAACCTAAATTTACAAAAAGTATCTCCTCACATGCTCTCGGTTCACATCAGTGACAGAGACATGCACGTGCAGATAGGTGATAATTATTGTGGCTGTGTGATTCATTTATAGCGGGGAAATCACTGGAATATTTAACAGACGCGCAGGTAATCGCAGAAACACACCTTGCCCATGACAGGTACCGATTAGATTCAGCACTTGAGAGGTTAATTTTTAATTCCCTCAGTTTGAAGTGAAAAACATTTAGTAATATTTATTCACATTAACAGTTCAATACACGTCCTTAAAACTCAGACACTAGAGGGGACTACAGCTTACTTGACAGCGTTCACACCATTTGTGTTTCTCTGACCTTGGGAAAGATTTTCACACATCGTGACATTCGGTATCTTTGAGTCTCTGGCACACCCGGCTGAATAATAAACAGATCTTTAAGAGGGCAGTGTGAGCTCATTACGGCGGTGATGAGCATGAGTGACACCCAGCCTTATTGTTGGTGAAATATTAATGAGCCCAGGGTGATCTCCTCTCACTTTCACACACACACACAGACCGGCCTTTCCCCCCAGGCCTTAAGAGCACAAATAAGATAGTCGGGGCTGTGAATTAGCACGGGTCTTGTATGATTTTGTCAATATTAATGGGAGATGTTAACCTTGTCTGAAAACACCCTCAAAAAGTCTGATGAAACGGAGATATCTGTCGGCAAAGAGGGCGAGTTTACAGCATCACCTGTCAAAGACTTCCACATCCTTACATCCTTCAACACAAATTCAGCGCAGACGTTTGTAATTTACAACTTCTCATATCCACATGTGAGTTCAGAGTAATTTAGGAGATTAAAGAGAGAAATCTCCTGCCCAGCCCCGAACATGCCCACACACACACACACACACACACACACACACACACACACACACACACACACGCAGACGTACGAGATGAAAGAAGCCTTCACTAAATGCATCTGATACACCAGCCAAAGTTCCACTCTTAATGTTTACCGCTTTGAACAAATCACCCTCTCTCGCTTTGAAGGCGATGTAAAATGACACTCATGAATTCCAAATAGGGTACACGATGTACAAATCGTTAAATTACAATAAAGGAAACATGTTTTCGGATTTCATGGCGAGCACAACAATGATATGTGAAAAATATCCAGAGGGGAGAATAAGCACAAGCACCAGCGCTGACCTAATGAGGCCAACAAAAACAAGAGATTGTGAGCGCCACAACTGCACCCCAGTGTGGGATATTATTCTTTTTTATTTCCTTCACTAGCAGCCATGAAACTGAAGTACTTTCCAATAACACTGCAATGTGAAAACATGTGAGTATCATACTGCGCGCGCTCTGTATTTCTACCTACCCAATTTTTAGATAATAAATTGGTTTTCAAATTGTAAAAACACACGCATGTGAAGTAAAGGATTGATTATAATGTCGGCTCTGTTTATAAAGTTTCTTATCCGTTACATCATTACTTTGGGCAACATTGTCGTTACCACGCCCTTCACCTTTGCCCTCAGTGAGTTAGGTGATGCAGAAATAGATATATACTTGAATTCATATAAAAAACTACTAAAATGTAAAGTCAAAATGTTAAAGCCAGCTGTTTTAAATGAACTTAAACAGAGAAATCCATCAGTTTAGTTTGAAATAAAGTTTCTGAGTTAACAGTGTGTTATGAGCAAGAAGCGTACGGTCCGGATAAATATCGGCTGTGTAAAGCTCAGAGGCGATAGACGTTGCACCTCGGGGGTTTAAAAGGCTCTGCAGGGGAGCGTGACACAGCTTGAGTGCTGTGAATGACACTGAGGAACCATTCGAGACTTGTAAAAAGCTAAAATTTATGAAGAACACAAGTGATGCACGAACAGTAAGTTAAAATCTGTAAGCCTTGATTATTATTTTGCGATCCTAGTAATAGGGCTTTTTTTCCTGTTTGTAGTAAATCCATTTTGTTTAAATTCTATGATTTTTTACAACACTTAATCTCTATAAACAGATACTTTGTACGCAGAATCTGTAGGCAACAGGACAAGATTTTGGTATTGGAAGTACTTTGTTTTCTGTTAATAGTCAGAGTAGCATTGACCAGTCACATATGAGTGGGCTTTGGTTGCATACAAGTCAAATGAGAGCAAAAAAGCCGAAAAACATTGGCTGAAATGCAATCTTGGAGCCTGCTTGGAACCCACTGACAATTGTCACTGACACTTTTTATGAGCTTTTTTTAAAGGTCCAGTGTGTAAGATTTGGGGGGATATATTGGCAGATATTGAATATAATAAGTATGTTTTATATATGTTTTTTATTAATACTTTAAAATAAGAATTGTCCTGTTTCCGTTACCTTAGAATGATCCAATTACATCATAGGGAGCGTATCCTCGTCCACTGAGACCGAGAAGAGTAGCCGAGAATGAATAAACTTAACACTAGGGGGGTTTCCGTTAACCTTCGAATTGCGCAAGATGAAACTGCCAATGTAAAATACATCTAATGGAAACATGTACATTTTGAAAAAACTATCACAAAAAAGTTTTTACGTTCGCATGAAGTGGCATTTCGGGCAATTTGAAAAAGCCACATTTCACAAAACAGCAAAGGAAACATTTTTCATAGGTCACATGATGCTCTGGCTATGTGCTTGTCTAAAGGAACCGGCTCCCTCGGGCATGATGCAGCAGGCGCTACAAGAGCTGTTATTGCATCACATAACTCCTCAAAAGTTGAGTGGAAGTTTTGAATCCACAATTCCTCTGTGAAATCGTGGACTATCACCTCCCAGAAATCGTGTAAGTGGCCATGTATGAGGGGCTTGCTTTTCCATAATCGCTTGCATAACATGCGCATGTCACTTTCGACTGGAAATACTGACAACTAGTTCAATGGCTGCAATAGAAATAAAACTGCTAATGTTTTGAAGATCCATCGCCATGCTTCTTGGAAAGTTGAAATGCTGAATGAAAACGCTGTCATCTCACAATTGTGTTTGATGGACATTTCAAAAATATTGCTAACGTTTTGCTGAATCTGTAATGGAAACGCCCACTGGCTCTTTGGGAAATTCGCTTTCCATGTTCTAAATAAGCAAAAAAAAGAAAGAAAGAAAAGAAAATGAAAAGAAAAGAAAAAAAAACCCAAACACACAAAACCAAACAAGAAAATGATGGAAAAAAGTGCGGAAAATTGATTTCAGTAACATAATTTAGAATATTTAATTAGAATAATTAAAAATACAGTTTTCTCAACATTTTCCCATTGTTTTTTAAAAGAAATTCTAATGACCCCCTCCTACTTTTTTAAAGTAATTTACTGGTCTTTTTCCTGTCACATTTTACTAAATTCTCGCAATTTTTAGTACATTTCCTGCCAAATTATTCATCATCTTTTTCCTCATGTTTTCGAAAGAAATCAGAACAATTTTCTTAGGTTCCAAAGGGTTAAAACGGTTATGAATGGTGTCCAAAAACAGCACAAAAAACAGATGTTGATCCAGATTTCAAAAGGTTTGTCTGCTTTCATATGCAGATATCTGTTTGCAAAGATGAGCCAAAATGTCCATCCATCCTTGTGTTTAAATCTGCTCATCAGACTTTTCACAATGAGCGGCACACAGGAGACGAGCCTTGGCCTGAATGTCCACTGGCTATAGTGGAACCACCGAAATTGGCTGTTGCCTCTAGAGGTGTAGTGAAATGATGGCCGATGTTTCCAAGCTTGTACAACAATTTTTCCATTAACATTATGTGCCAATTTATAACCCTGCTGATACTGAAGTTAACTTTTCCATTATGGCGTTTAATTTTCTTCAGTCAACATACAGTCAATGTAGGCTGCGCTTCTGGCTTCATGATGCATTTAGGAGTGAGAGCAGGTTAGAAGTGATCTCCTTAAAGCTGTGATGTCCCAAAGGGGGACAAAACAGACGCTGTGGTCCTTTAAATCAAACACCTCTAATTTACCATGTAGTCCTTGAGGAACGGTAAACAAACATAACCCTGCCTGGTCCACATCTGTCAAAGCTGAATGCAAATGAAGCTAGCCTACATATCCTTCATGAATGAAAATAACATTACGCTTGTCACTTTTTGGAGACTCGATTAACTGTTTTCGTGCCAAACAAATAAGAGTGATCTGCAGGCTGAAACACACACAAAAACATCCACAAATCCCCCCTGAGAGGCTCCCATTCACAAGTCGTAACTGAATTCCATGTTTTCATCGTATGTTCAAAGAGGGGCAAAAGTTGAGGACAATAAATTCTGAGAGAGATGATGATGAAATGATGGTGTAACCCTTACTAACGTGCCATACGTGCACTTGGCATGCAGCATCAACTTTTTTTCTGACTTCTCGCCTCATACACAATATTCAGACAATGAATTGGGCTTCAAATGATGGACAGCCTCGACTCGCTGTGGAAAACGGAAATAAAAATCTCAGATATATCTAAACAAGTCAAGTTTGATCTGAAAGCTTTCCCTTGACTCAACGGTTACATTTTGTTGTGATGTTTCAACAACATTTTATGAAATCCACATTTTCCGCTGGATTATCAAAAGCAGTAAGTAGAATTTAAGCTATTTAGCTGCATATTCAACACATTCTCCCAAATACTGACAAAGGAAATGCTAATGAGACAACAGGTAAACGCAGCAACGCTATCATGAGCAGCACTTTGGATTTCTCTCATGATGCGCAAACAGGCGGCCCTCAGTGGACCAATTAATACAGACAGAGAGAGCAGTCAGCGATTTCCTGGGAGACCCTCTAACTTCACCAGCGACTACTATCTCAATCTGGTCTCCATTACAACCACATTTATCTAGATTGCATCAGGTCGCCCTTCCACAAATTTCTCAAAGCTCCACTCATGATAGCTACCGCACACTGGGCATTTTGCTGAATAGCTCCTCTGTAACAGGGCTGTCCCTTTAAATGACTCAGATTAACACAGATGGACTTGCATTTGTCAGAGCACATTCTGTAGATTAACCCTTTGAAAACTGGATCAACATTGCATTGCATTCAGATGCTTTTTGCAAATATTGAAACCTTTGAACCCTTGGAAGGAGACTGGTTTGATTTTTTTTTCTTTACAAGAAAAAAATAGCCTTTTTTAAGCTAGGGTAACATTTCCAGAGCATAATTATGAATTAGTTATTTTACAGAAATATATATATATATATATATATAGTTATATATATATATATAGTTTTCATTTGATTTTAGCAAATTTTCAGGTCATTTTATTATTCTTGGTTTTC